>NW_028293444.1:0-33885 GCF_964106645.2 Podarcis pityusensis
TGCAAACTGAAAACATTCCTTTTATTTCCATTTTTGCAATTAGTGCAATCCTTGCAAATGCACCCTGAAAATTTTTATTTTATTCCTTTTTATTCCAATTATTGCAAGCCTTCCCAATGCTCCCTGGGGCGAAATATGCATGCAAAACCGATTTTATTCTATTTTAATTCTCTTTTATTTTTGCAAAATCTCCTTTCGAACGGGATTTGATTCTATTTTATTTGAATTTCTGGCAAAATAAAGCTTGTGAAATAATCTCTCTTCAAGGCAAATGGGATTTTATTTGATTTTATTCTATTTTATTTGTGCAAAATCACAATGCAAACTGGATTTTATTCTATTTATTTGAATTTCTTGCAAAATAAAGCTCGTGAAATCATCTCTCTTCAATGCAAATGGGATTTTATTCTATTTTATTTTCATTTCTTGCAAAATAAAGCTCGTGAAATAATCTCTCTTCAATGCAAATGGGATTTTATTTTATTTTATTCCATTTTATTTGTGCAAAATGAAGCCTTGCAAAACCTCCTTTCTCTTCAATGCAAACGGGATTTTATTCTATTTTTTGCAAAAGAAATCTCAATAAAAATCCCCCTTTCTCTTCAGTGCAAACAGGATTTTATTCTCTTTTTTGCAAAAGAAATCTCATTAAAATCCCCCTTTTCTCTTCAATGCAAATGGGCTTTTATTCGATTTTATTTCCATTTTTGCAAAATAAATCTCATTAAAAATCCCCTTTTCTCTTCAATGCAAATGGGGTTTTATTCGATTTTATTTCCATTTTTGCAAAATAAAAGCTCGTCAAAAACCCCCTTTCTCCTTGAATTTAAATGCAAACCAGGCCATTTTGCATCCGAAAAAAATCCTTTTTTCTCCCCCTTTTCCCTCCTCCCTTTTTCCTCCCCCTCCTTTTTCCCTTTTGCATTCCTTTCTTTTTTAATTCCCGTAAAATCTGCAAAAAAAGAGAGAGAGAAATGAGAAGAAGGGGAAATGAATGCAATTAAATGAAAATGCAATATATTGCAATATTTTTATTTTATTTTTATTTTTATTTGGGGGGGGAAATGAAATAAAAAAATTGGATTTTCAAGATGGCCGACTGACGAATTTAGGCAGCAAGACGAGCTTTGGGAAAATCAGGGAAATTAGCAAAAATTAGGGAAAATCAGCCCAAAATAAGGTGAATTTTGGTAGGAGGAGGAAATGCAAAAATTCAGGAGGAAAAATGGGGAGGAAAAATGCAAAGCTGGTCGTTAAATTGAATTTAATTATTTCCTCTCCCCTAATTGGCTCATTCGAAATTTGCAGATTTTTTTTTTTCAGGCCTCCGGAAATCGTCTTTGAGAGCGAATATTTCTATTTATTTCCAATATTTGTATTTAATCTAGATTTTATAGCGAATATTTCTTTCCAAACCTCACCTGGTTTTAGACAGGAAAAGGGGGGAGGAAAGCAATTTTCCAAAATTATATATTATATATATTATTATTATTATTATTATTATTATTATTATTATTATTAATTTATTATTATTATTATTATTAATTTATTATTATTATTATTATTATTAAAACCTCAGCTGGTTTTAGACAGGAAAAGGGGGGAGGAAAGCAATTTTCCAAAATTATATTATTATTATTATTATTATTATTATTATTATTTTATTATTATTATTAACATTATTATTATATTATTATATTATTATTATATATTATTATATATTATTATTATTAATGTTTATTATTAATGTTTATTATTAGTTATTAATATCAGCTCGTATGAAGATATGGACTTTTAGGTTATTATTGATTAGATGATGATGATGATTTTGGAAATTAGAGCTGATTGGTAGTCTAGATTATTAATATTTATTCGGTATTTGTTATTAATATTCTTATGATTCATATATTTATTACTAATTATTAATATCGATTATTCGTAGGAAGAGATGGTAGATTTTTTCTGAAATCTCTCTTTTTTGGGGCAGATTGTCGCTTTTGGAGATTGTATATTATGAAATTATTAGATTATATTAGATTATATGCTATTATGAGATTATTAGATTATATTAGATTATATGCAATTATTAGATTATTAGATTATATTAGATTATATGCGATTATTAGATTAGATTAGATTAGATTATATGCTATTATTTCGGAGATGATTATTATCTATTATCTGCTATCTATTATTAACCGTTTGAATTTCAAATGATGCTATTTTAAAATATTATAGATATTATAGAAATTTTGCTGTGAGTTTCTAACCATGGTTTCAAATATTATTAGGATTAATAATAATAATAATTGCAATATATCTGAGTTTCTAACCCTGGTTTCTAATAATAATAATAATAATAATAATAACGGCAATATATCTGAGTTTTTAACCCTGGTTTCAATTATTATTATTATTATTATTAGCAATATATCTAAGTTTCTAACCCTGGTTTCAAATATTATTATTATTGGCAATATATCTAAGTTTCTAACCTTGGTTTCAAATATTATTATTATTATTATTATTATTAATGGCAGTATATCTGAGTTTCTAACCCTGGTTTCTATTATTATTATTATTATTATTGGCAATATATCTAAGTTTCTAACCTTGGTTTCAAATACTATTATTATTATTTTTATTAATGGCACTACATCTGAGTTTCTAACCTTGGTTTCAAGTAATATTATTATTATTGGCAGTACATCTGAGTTTCTAACCCTGGTTTCAATTATTATTATTATTATTATTATTGGCAATATATCTAAGTTTCTAACCCTGGTTTTAAATATTATTATTAATATTATTATTAATGGTAATATATCTGAGTTTCTAACCCTGGTTTCAATTATTATTATTCTTATTATTGGCAATATATCTAAGTTTCTAACCTTGGTTTCAAATATTATTATTATTATTATTATTGGCAATATATCTAAGTTTCTAACCTTGGTTTCAAATATTATTATTATTATTATTATTGGCAATAGATCTGAGTTTCTAACCCTGGTTTATAATAATAATAATAATAATAATAATGGCAATATATCTGAGTTTCTAACCCTGGTTTCAATTATTATTATTATTATTATTATTGGCAATATATCTAAGTTTCTAACCTTGGTTTCAAATATTATTATTATTATTAATGGCAGTACATCTGAGTTTCTAACCTTGGTTTCAAGTAATATTATTATTATTATTATTAATGGCAATAGATCTGAGTTTCTAACCCTGGTTTATAATAATAATAATAATAATAATAATGGCAATAGATCTGAGTTTCTAACCCTGGTTTCAAATATTATTGTTATTATCATTAATGGCAATAGATCTGAGTTTCTAACCCTGGTTTATAATAATAGTAAAAAATAATAGTAATAATAATGGCTATGTATCTGAGTTTCTAACCCTGGTTTATAATAATAATAATAATGGCAATATATCTTGAGTTTCTAACCCTGGTTTCTAATCCTGGTTTCTATTATTATTATTATTATTATTAATTGCAGTACATCTGAGTTTCTAACCCCGGTTTCAAATATTATTAGTATTATTATTATTAGTAGTAGTAGTAGTAGTAGTAGTATGGCAATAAATGTGAGTTTCTAACCCTGGTTTTAAAGAATTGCCGAGTTTTTAACCCCGGATTTCTCCCATTTACATTTACATTTATATTTATATTTATATTTACATTTACATTTATATTTATATTATTTATATTTATGTTTATATTTATATTTACATTTAATTTACATTTATGTTTATATTTAATTTACATTTACATTTATATTTCATTTACATTTATTTAGATTTTATTTTCATTTTCATTTATATTTATATTATTTATATTTATGTTTATATTTATATTTACATTTAGTTTACATTTATATTTAAATTACATTTACATGTATATTTCATTTACATTGATAGTTATATTTTATTTATATTTTTATTTAATTTATATTTATATTATTTATATTTATACTTAACATGTATATTTATATTTATTTTATATTTATATTTTCCACAGGCCGAGGGCAACGGCAGCAGTGTTGGCAAAAGAGCTTCGGCCAGCAGGTAAGTTGGCGTCTAATAATAACAATAATAATAATAATAATAATAATATAATTAATAATAAAGGTAATTATTATTATTAATAATAATAGTAACGGCAGCAACTACAAAACAAGAACCAAAACTATATTAATGGCAACCAAAATTATTACAGCCAAACATATTATTATTTTTATTATTAATAATATTATTATTATTCATATTATTATTATTATTCAAAGGCTCCTATTCCCAGTCTCCCATTAAGAGACTCCCAGTCCCAGTCTCCCATTAAGAGACTCCCAGTTCCAGTCTCCCAGTCCCAGTTTCCCATTAAGAGATTCCCAGTCCCAGTCTCCCATTAAGACACTCCCAGTTCCAGTCTCCCACTCCCAGTCTCCCATTAAGAGATTCCCAGTCCCAGTCTCCCACTCCCAGTCTCCCATTAAGAGATTCCCAGTCCCAGTCTCCCAGTCCCAGTTTCCCATTAAGAGACTCCCAGTCCCAGTTTCCCATTAAGAGACTCCCAGTCCCAGTTTCCCATTAAGAGATTCCCAGTCCCAGTCTCCCAGTCCCAGTTTCCCATTAAGAGACTCCCAGTCCCAGCCTCCCATTAAGAGATTCCCAGTCCCAGTCTCCCAATCCCAGTCTCCCATTAAGAGATTCCCAGTCCCAGTCTCCCAGTCCCAGTTTCCCATTAAGAGACTCCCAGTCCCAGTCTCCCAGTCCCAGTCTCCCATTAAGAGACTCCCAGTTCCAGACTCCCAGTCCCAGTTTCCCATTAAGAGACTCCCAGTCCCAGTCTCCCATTAAGAGACTCCCAGTCCCAGTCTCCCAGTCCCAGTTTCCCATTAAGAGACCCCCAGTCCCAGTCTCCCAGTCCCAGTTTCCCATTAAGAGACTCCCAGTTCCAGTCTCCCAGTCCCAGTTTCCCATTAAGAGACTCCCAGTCCCAGTCTCCCATTAAGAGACTCCCAGTTCCAGTCTCCCAGTCCCAGTCTCCCATTAAGAGACCCCCAGTCCCAGTCTCCCAGTCCCAGTCTCCCATTAAGAGACTCCCAGTCCCAGTCTCCCAATCCCAGTCTCCCATTAAGAGACTCCCAGTCCCAGTTTCCCATTAAGAGACTCCCAGTCCCAGTTTCCCATTAAGAGACTCCCAGTCCCAGTTTCCCATTAAGAGATTCCCAGTCCCAGTCTCCCAGTCCCAGTTTCCCATTAAGAGATTCCCAGTCCCAGTCTCCCATTAAGACACTCCCAGTTCCAGTCTCCCAGTCCCAGTTTCCCATTAAGAGATTCCCAGTCCCAGTCTCCCAATCCCAGTCTCCCATTAAGAGATTCCCAGTCCCAGTCTCCCAGTCCCAGTTTCCCATTAAGAGACTCCCAGTCCCAGTCTCCCAGTCCCAGTTTCCCATTAAGAGACTCCCAGTCCCAGTTTCCCATTAAGAGACTCCCAGTCCCAGTTTCCCATTAAGAGACTCCCAGTCCCAGTTTCCCATTAAGAGACTCCCAGTCCCAGTTTCCCATTAAGAGATTCCCAGTCTGCCATTCCCAGTCTCCCATTAAGAGACTCCCAGTCCCAGTCTCCCAGTCCCAGTTTCCCATTAAGAGACTCCCAGTCCCAGTCTACCATTAAGAGACTCCCAGTCTCCCAGTCCCAGTCTCCCATTAAGAGACTCCCAGTCCCAGTCTCCCAGTCCCAGTTTCCCATTAAGAGACTCCCAGTCCCAGTCTCCTATTCCCAGTCTCCCATTAAGACACTCCCAGTTCCAGTCTCCCACTCCCAGTCTCCCATTAAGAGATTCCCAGTCCCAGTCTCCCAGTCCCAGTTTCCCATTAAGAGATTCCCAGTCCCAGTCTCCCATTAAGACACTCCCAGTTCCAGTCTCCCACTCCCAGTCTCCCATTAAGAGATTCCCAGTCCCAGTCTCCCAGTCCCAGTCTCCCATTAAGAGATTCCCAGTCCCAGTCTCCCAGTCCCAGTTTCCCATTAAGAGACTCCCAGTCCCAGTTTCCCATTAAGAGACTCCCAGTCCCAGTTTCCCATTAAGAGATTCCCAGTCCCAGTCTCCCAGTCCCAGTCTCCCATTAAGAGACTCCCAGTCCCAGTCTTCCATTAAGAGACTCCCAGTCCCAGTCTCCCAGTCCCAGTCTCCCATTAAGAGACTCCCAGTTCCAGACTCCCATTCCCAGTTTCCCATTAAGAGACTCCCAGTCCCAGTCTCCCAGTCCCAGTCTCCCATTAAGAGACCCCCAGTCCCAGTCCCCCAGTCCCAGTCTCCCATTAAAAACCTCCCATTCCCAGTTTCCCAGCCCCACACTCCCAGTCTCCCAGTCCCAGTCTTCCATTAAGAGACCCCCATTCCCAGTCTCCCATTCCCAGTCTCAGCCCCCCATTCCCAGTCTCCCATTCCAAGTCCCTGCCCCCCATTCCCAGTCTCTCAGCCCCCCAATCCCAGTATCCCAGCCCCCATTAAAAAACTCCGTTTCCCAGTCCCACACTCCCAGTCTCCCATTAAAAGCCCCATTCCCAATCTCCCAGCCCCCCATTCCCAGTCCCAGCCCCACACTCCCAGTCTCCCAGCCCCCCATTCCCAGTCTCCCTGCCCCCCTTTCCCAGTCTGGTCTGCCCCCCATTCCCAGTCCTCCACTCCCAGTTCCCCACTCCCAGTCTCCCATTAAAGACCCCCATTCCCAGTCCCAGCCCCCCATTCCCAGTCCCAGCCCCACACTCCCAGTCTCCCAGCCCCACACTCCCAGTTCCCCATTAAAGACCCCCATTCCCAGTCTCCCAGCCCCCCATTCCCAGTCTCCCATTCCCAGTCCCAGCCCCACACTCCCAGTCTCCCATTAAAAGAACCCCATTCCCAGTCTGATCTGCCCCCCATTCCCAGTCCCAGCCCCCCATTCCCAGTCCGCTCTGCCCCCCATTCCCAGTCCAGCCCCACACTCCCAGTCACTCATTCCCAGTCCTGGCCCCCCATTCCCAGTCCCCCATTTCCAGTCCCAGCCCCACACTCCCAGTCTCCCAGCCCCCCATTCCCAGTTCATCTCCCATTACAAACCCCCATTCCCAGTCTCCCTGCCCCACATCCCAGTCCCCCATTAGAAGACCCCCATTCCCAGTACTAGCCCCCCATTCCCAGTCCCCCATTAAAGACCCACAGCCCCCCATTCCCAGTCTCCCAGCCCCACACTCCCAGTCTGCCTGCCCCCCATTCCCAGTCCTAGCCCCACACTCCCAGTCTGCCTGCCCCCCATTCCCAGTCCTAGCCCCACACTCCCAGTCTGCCTGCCCCCCATTCCCAGTCCTAGCCCCACATTCCCAGTCTCCCTGCCCCCCATTCCCAGTCTGCCTGCCCCCCATTCCCAGTCCTAGCCCCACACTCCCAGTCTACCAGCCCCACACTCCCAGTCTCCCAGCCCCCCATTCCCAGTCCGCTCTGCCCCACATTCCCAGCCCCACATTCCCAGTCTCCCAGCCCCACACTCCCAGTCTCCCAGCCCCCCATTCCCAGTTCATCTCCCATTACAACCCCCCCATTCCCAGTCTCCCTGCCCCACATCCCAGTCTCCCATTAAAGACCCCCATTCCCAGCCCCACACTCCCAGTCTGCCTGCCCCCCATTCTCAGTCCTAGCCCCCCATTCCCAGTCTGCTCTGCCCCCTATTCCCAGCCCCCCATTCAAAAAATCCCAGTCCAAATCTCCCATGAAGCCCCCCATTCCCAGTCCGCTCTGACCCCTTTCTCTGCCCCACAGAGACCCGCCCCCCTCGGCCGCCGCCATGCCGGCCTCCGATTCGCCGGCCTCCGACTCGGCCCCGCCCAGCGAGGAGGCCCCGCCCCCGGCTGCCCCCCAAGTCACCGTCAAGACCGAGACCCCCGACGACTTCGCCTGGCCCCACGGCGGCCCCACGGAGCCCCGCAAAGGGGGCCGTGGGGCAGCCCCAGCCGAGATCTGCGTCGTCCTGGGGGGGGTCCGCAGCCAGCAGACCCTGGGTAAGCTAGGTGCGACCCCTATTTTCTGTGGGGCGGGGCCGCTTGGGGGGCAGGGAAAGGTTGGCTTAGGGGTCAGGACCCTTTACTTGGGGGTCGGGGACCCTTGGGGTTAGGGGACCCTTTCAGTTGGGACGCTGGGTGGGCGGTGCGACCCCTATTTTCTGTGGGGCCGAGGCAAGTGGGGGTCGGTTATGGGTCAGGGGGACCCTTTGGGGTCGGGACCCATTGGGTTTGGGGTCAGGGAAACAGGGACCCTTTGGGTTGGGGGTCAGGGGAGCCTTTTGGTGGGTGGGTGGCGCGACCCCTATTTTCCGTGGGGCAGAGGCGGTTGGGGGTCAGGGAAACGACCCCTATTTTCTGTGGGGCGGAGCGGGTTGGGGGTCGGGGAAACGACCCCTATTTTCTGTGGGGCGGAGCGGGTTGGGGGTCGGGGAAACGACCCCTATTTTCCGTGGGGCAGAGGCGGTTGGGGGTCAGGGAAACGACCCCTATTTTCTGTGGGGTGGAGCGGGTTGGGGGTCGGGGAAACGACCCCTATTTTCTGTGGGCCTTTGGTTGGGGGTCAGGGAAACTGCGGTGACCTTTGGGCTTGGGGGTCAAGGGAGCCTTTTGGTGGGTGGCGCGACCCCTTTTTTCTGTGGGGCAGGGGCGGTTGGGGGTCAGGGAAACGTTTGGTTAGGGGTCAGGAGCCCTTTTGTTGGGGGGCGGGGGCCATTTGGGTTGGAGGTCAGGGGAGCCTTTTGGCGGGTGGGTGGCGCGACCCCTATTTTCTGTGGGGCAGAGGTGGTTGGGGGTCAGGGAAACTGGGGGGACCCGTTAGGGGTCAGGTGGTCCTTTGGGTTGGGGGTCAGGGGAGACCCTTTAGTTGGGGGTCAGGGGCCCATTTGGGCTGGGGGTCAGGAGACCCTTTAGTTGGGGGTCAGGGGCCCCTTTGGGTTGGGGGTCAGGAGACCCTTTAGTTGGGGGTCAGGAGACCCTTTAGTTGGGGGTCAGGGGCCCCTTTGGGTTGGGGGTCAGGGGACCCTTTCAGTTAGGGGTCAAGGGACCCTTTGGGTTGGGGGTCAGGGGACCCTTTAGTTGGGGGTCAGGGGCCCCTTTGGGTTGGGGGTCAGGGGACCCTTTCAGTTAGGGGTCAAGGGACCCATTTGTTGGGGGTCAGGGAACCCCTTTGGGTTGGGGGTCAGGAGACCCTTGGTAAGCTAGGTGGGTGGCGCGACCCCTATTTTGTGTGGGGCAGAGTTGGTTGGGGGTCAGGGGCCCTTTTGGTTATGGGTCAGGGGACCCTTTTGTTGGGGGTCAGGGGACCCTTTGGTTATGGGTCAGGGGACCCTTTGGTTATGGGTCAGGGGACCCTTTAGTTGGGGGTCAGGGGCCCCTTTGGGTTGGGGGTCAGGGCCCCTTTGGGTTGGGGTCAGGGAACCCATTTGTTGGGGGTCAGGGGCCCTTTTGGTTATGGGTCAGGGGACCCTTTTGTTGGGGGTCGGGCCCTTTTGGTTATGGGTCAGGGGACCCTTTTGTTGGGGGTCAGGGGCCCCTTTGGTTATGGGTCAGGGGACCCTTTGGTTGGGGGTCTGGCTTCTGGTTCGAATCCAGTTCGAGTCCAGGTTCGAATCCGTTTCAAGTCTGGTTCGAATCCGGGTTCAAGTCTGGTTCGAATCCGGGTTCAAATCCGGTTCAAGTCTGGTTCGAATCCGGGTTCGAATCCGGTTCCAGTCTGGGGTTCCGGGTTCAAATCCGGTTCCAGTCTGGTTCGAATCCGGGTTCAAATCCAGTTCAAGTCTGGTTCGAATCCGGGTTCAAATCCGGTTCCAGTCTGGGGTTCCAGGTTCAAATTCGGTTCAAGTCTGGTTCAAATCTGGGTTAAAATCCGGTTCCAGTTGGGTTCGAATCCAGGTTCGAATCCGGTTTCAGTCTGGGGTTCCGGGTTCAAATCCGGTTTCAGTCTGGGGTTCCGGGTTCAAATCCGGTTCAATCTGGGGTTCCGGGTTCAAATCCCCAATCCTAGGAGAAGGAAACTGGTTCGAATACGGGTTCAAATCCGGTTCAAGTCTGGTTCAAATCCGGTTCAAATCCAGTTCAAGTCTGGTTCGAATCCGGGTTCGAATCCGATTCAAATCTGGTTCGAATCCGGGTTCAAATCCGGTTCAAGTCTGGGTTTCCGGGTTCGAATCCGGTTTCAGTCTGGGGTTCTGGGTTCAAATCTGGTTCCAGTCTGGGGTTCCGGGTTCAAATCCGGTTCAAGTCTGGTTCAAATCCAGGTTCAAATCCGGTTCCAGTTGGGTTCGAATCCGGGTTCAAATCCGGTTTCAGTCTGGGGTTCCGGGTTCAAATCCGGTTTCAGTCTGGGGTTCCGGGTTCAAATCCGGTTCAATCTGGGGTTCCGGGTTCAAATCCCCAATCCTAGGAGGAGGAAACTCGTTCGAATCCGGGTTCAAATCCGGTTCAAGTCTGGTTCAAATCCGGTTCTAATCCAGTTGAAGTCTGGTTCGAATCCGGGTTCGAATCCGATTCAAGTCTGGTTCGAATCCGGGTTCAAATCCGGTTCAAGTCTGGGTTTCCGGGTTCAAATCCGGTTCCAGACTTGAACCGGGTTCAAATCCCCAGTCTTAGGAAGAGGAAACTGGTTCGAATCCGGGTTCAAGTCCCTGGTCCTAGAAGGAGGGCGCCAGTTCAAGTCCGGAGTTCCGGGTTCGAGTCCGGGGTTCTGGGTTCAAATCCCCAATCCTAGGATGAGGAAACTGTTTCGAGTCCGGGTTCGAATCCAGATCAAGTCTGGGGTTCTGGGTTCAAATCCCTGATTCTAAGAGGAGGGAAATGGTTTGAGTCCGGGTTCGAATCCGGTTCAAGTCTGGGGTTCTCGGTTCAAATCCCCAGTCCTAGGAGGAGGAAACTGGTTCAAATCCAGTTCAAATCTGGTTCGAATCCGGTTCAAGTCTGGGGTTCTGGGTTCAAATCCCCAGTCTTAGGAGGAGGAAACTGATTCCAATCCGGTTCAAATCCGGTTCAAGTCTGGGGTTCTGGGTTCAAATCCCCAATCCTAGGAGGAGGAAACTGGTTCGAATCCGGGTTCAAATCCGGTTCAAGTCTGGTTCAAATCCGGTTCAAATCCAGTTCAAGTCTGGTTCGAATCCGGGTTCAAATCCGATTCAAGTCTGGTTCGAATCCGGGTTCAAATCCGGTTCAGGTCTGGGTTTCCGGGTTCAAATTCCTGATTCTAACAGGAGGGAACTGGTTTGAGTCCGGGTTCAAATCCGGTTTGAGTCTGGGGTTGTGGGTTCAAATCCCAGCTTCTGACAGGAGGGAACTGGTTTGAGTTCGGGTTCGAATCCGGATCCAGTCTGGGGTTCTGGGTTCAAATCCCTGATTCTAACAGGAGGGAACTGGTTTGAGTCCGGGTTCGAATCCGGTTCAAGTCTGGGGTTGTGGGTTCAAATCCCAGCTTCTGACAGGAGGGAACTGGTTTGAGTCCGGGGTTCGAGTCTGGGGTTCCGGGTTCAAATCCCTGATTCTAACAGGAGGGAACTGGTTTGAGTCCTGGTTCGAATCCGGTTTGAGTCTGGGGTTCTGGGTTCGAGTCCGGGTTCAAAACGCTTGTCTTAGCAGGAGGACGCCGCTTCTTGTCCGGGGTTCAAATCCAGATTCAGATCCGGTTCGAGTCCTCAGTCCCGGGTTCAAGCTCCTGGTTCGAGGAGGAGGAAACTGATTGGAATCCGGTTTGAGTCTGGGGTTCCGGCTTCAAATCCCTGATTCTAACAGGAGGGAACTGGTTTGAGTCCGGGTTCGAATCCAGTTCAAGTCTGGGGTTCTGGGTTCAAATCCCCAATCCTAGGAGGAGGAAACTGGTTCGAATCCGGGTTCGATTCCGGTTCAAGTCTGGGGTTGTGGGTTCAAATCCCAGCTTCTGACAGGAGGGAACTGGTTTGAGTCCGGGGTTCGAGTCTGGGGTTCCGGGTTCAAATCTCTTTTCCCAGGAGTCGGACGCTCGTTCTGAGGCTCCGGCTTCCAATCCAGTTTGAGTCCGGGTTCAAAACGCTGGTCTTAGCAGGAGGACGCCGCTTCTTGTCCGGGGTTCCAATCCAGATTCAGATCCGGTTCGAGTCCTCGGTCCCGGGTTCAAGCTCCTGCTTCGAGGAGGAGGAAACTGATTGGAATCCGGTTTGAGTCTGGGGTTCCGGGTTCAAATCTCTGGTCCCAGGAGTCGGACGCTCGTTCTGAGGCTCCGGCTTCCAATCCAGAGTTCCGGCTTCAAATCCGGTTTGAGTCCGGGTTCAAAACGCTGGCCGCTTCTTGTCCGGGCTTCCAATCCAGATTCAGATCTGCTTCGAGTCCTCGGTCCCGGGTTCGAGCTCCTGGTTCGGGGAGGTGGAAACTGATTGGAATCTGGTTCGAATCCGGTTCGAATCTGGTTCGAATCCAGGTTCAAGCTCCTGGTTCGGGGAGGAGGAAACTGATTGGAATCTGGTTCGGATCCGGTTCGGATCCGGTTCGAATCTGGTTTGAATCCGGTTCGGATCCGGTTTGAATCCGGTTTGACTCCGCTTCTCTTCCAGGCTCCTACGAGTGCGGGATCTGCGGCAAGAAGTACAAGTACTACAACTGCTTCCAGACCCACGTCCGGGCGCACCGAGGTAACGGGTTCGAGTCCCGCAAGCCGGGTTCAAACCGAATCGGGAATTCGCCGCAAACCGGTTTCCCGTTTGGCGCTTCGTTTTTCGTTCTGACGACGTTAATCGTTATTCTGATTATTTTCTATTTTCTATATTCTGATTATTTTCTGTTATTATTATTATTTATGTCATTGGCTTTTATGGTGTTTTTTGTTTTATTTGATGATGTTTTTATTTCACTGTTATTATTATTATCACGATTATTATTATTATTATTAACCATGATGATCATGATTATTATTATTATCATGATTATTATTATTATTATTATTATCATCGTGATTATTATTATTATTACTTGTTTTTAAAAATTGTTATTATTAATATTATTATTATTTGTTTTTTAAAATCGTTATTATTATTATTATTATTTGTTTTTTAAAATTATTATTATTATTATTATTATTATTATTTGTTTTTTAAAATTATTATTATTATTATTATTATTTGTTTTTTAAAATTATTATTATTATTATTATTATTATTATTCCTAGACACGGAAGTGGCGTCGGGCGAAGGCGCTTCCCAAGGCAGTAAGTTATTATCGTTATTATTATTAATCCTTCATTATTACTATTAGTCATCATATCTTATAATTAATAGTAATATTATTAATATTCATTATTAATAGTATTGTATCTTATGATTAATAGAATTATTATTGTTCTTATTTGTTGCTAAGCATTTTTTATATGACATAGAATACAATTAGCAATAGTAATATGAATAATGTTTATTATTAATAATATTGCTAGTAATAATATTTATGATTAATATTGTTGAGGTGGGTATTAGCATGTTAATATTAGCATTAATATTTATGATTAATATGTTAATACACATATGAATATAAATATTGTTTTGCCAGCAGCCGCCCAGATGATGATGATTATTATTATTATTATTATTAATATTATCTATTCGGAAGATGATTACCAGTAGTAGCTATGTTAGCACGATTAAGGTTTATTATTAATTACTAATTAAATATTAATATTATTAATATTAAAACGTTTTAGTTAATTAAATATCATCAATATTAGTATTCATATTCATTTTAGTAATATTAATTATTGTTACAAGTAACAATAAAATTATTATTATTATTATTATTATTATTAGCATGAATATACATGTTAGCATTCAAATATAAATATGATTTTGCCGGCAGCTGCCATCAATTATTATTACTAATATTATCTATTAGGAAGACGATTACCAGTAGTAGTTCTGTTAGCACGATTAAGGTTTATTATAAATATTAATTATTATTATTAATTAATAATTATTAATAAAATTATTAATATTATTAATTATTAATCAAATATCTTAATACATTTTAGTTAATTAAATATCATCAATATTAGTATTCGTATTAATTTTAGTAATATTAATTATTGTTATAAGTAACAATAAAATTATTATTATTATTATTATTATTATAAGTATTAGCATGAATATACATTCATGCTAATTGATGGCAGCTGCCATCAATTATTATTACTATTATCTATTAATCAAATATTAATATTATTAGTTATTACTTATATTACTAATATATTATTAATTGCTAATGTTACTAATGCATCATTAATTGCTAATGTTACTAATGCATTATTAATTGCTAATATTACTAATAGGTTATTAATTGGTAATATTACTAATGCATTAATTGCTAATATTACTAATATATTATTAATTGCTAATATTACTAATGCATTATTAATTGCTAATATTACTAATGCGTTATTAATTGCTAATATTACTAATAGGTTATTAATTGGTAATATTACTAATGCATTAATTGCTAATATTACTAATATATTATTAATTGCTAATATTACTAATGCATCATTAATTGCTCATATTACTAAAGTATTATTAATTGCTAATATTACTAATATTAGTTGTTAATATTAGGGATGCTAGTTGTTAATACTGTTTATTAATTATTACAGCTAATATGAATCATAATTAAAAATTAGTAGTAGAAATTATTATTATTAATTATAATTAATAATTATTAATTATTAGCTATTATTATTATTATTACCGGATCTCTTTTTGGGGGGGGGATCTGCTGGGAATCTGCCCAATCTCTCTCTCTCCCCTGATCCCGCCAGACAATTTTCGCTACACCTGCGGTATGAATCATAATTAAAAATTAGTAGTAGTAATTATTATTAATTATTATTATTAATAATTATTATTAATTATTAGCTATTATTATTATTATTAATATTATTACCGGATCTCTTTTTGGGGGGATCTCCTGGGAATCCGCCCAATCTCTCTCTCTCTCCCCTGATCCCGCCAGACAATTTCCGCTACACCTGCGGTATGAATCATAATTAAAAATTAGTAGTAGTAGTAATTATTATTAATTATTATTATTAATTATTAATTATTAGCTATTATTATTATTATTATTATTATTATTACTGGATCTCTTTTTGGGGGGGATCTGCTGGGAATCCGCCCAATCTCTCTCTCTCTCCCCTGATCCCGCCAGACAATTTCCGCTACACCTGCGATATGAATCATAATTAAAAATTAGTAGTAGTAGTAATTATTATTAATTATTATTAATTATTATTAATTATTAGCTATTATTATTATTATTATTATTATTACCGGATCTCTTTTTGGGGGGGATCTGCTGGGAATCCGCCCAATCTCTCTCTCTCTCCCCTGATCCCGCCAGACAATTTCCGCTACACCTGCGGTATGAATCATAATTAAAAATTAGTAGTAGTAGTAATTATTATTAATTATTATTAATTATTATTAATTATTAGCTATTATTATTATTATTATTATTATTACCGGATCTCTTTTTGGGGGGGATCTGCTGGGAATCCGCCCAATCTCTCCCTCTCCCCTGATCCCGCCAGACAATTTCCGCTACACCTGCGGTATGAATCATAATTAAAAAATAGTAGTAGTAGTAATTATTATTATTAATTATTAGCTATTATTATTATTATTATTATTACCGGATCTCTTTTTGGGGGGGGGAATCTGCTGGGAATCCGCCCAATCTCTCCCTCTCCCCTGATCCCGCCAGACAATTTCCGCTACACCTGCGATATGAATCATAATTAAAAATTAGTAGTAGTAGTAATTATTATTATTAATTATTAGCTATTATTATTATTATTACCGGATCTCTTTTTTGGGGGGATCTGCTGGGAATCCGCCCAATCTCTCTCTCTCTCCCCTGATCCCGCCAGACAACTTCCGCTACACCTGCGACATTTGCGGGAAGAAGTACAAATACTACAGTTGCTTCCAGGAGCACCGCGATCTCCACGCGGTCGACGGTGAGTAGATCACCAGGGATCCACCGGATCCCGGATCCTCCGACGTTTTCCCGGAACGGCAGAAGCGATGAACGATTATTCATATTAAAATTCTAATTAGTAATGGTAATATTCATTATTATTATTAATCGATCCCATTCTGCAATCCATTCTGACATTTCCCGGAATGATCCCAGAAAATTTGCCGGGAGGATCGGTGTGGATGGTCCGGGATCCAGGCGGAAGGGCCGGGATCCGTTCGAACGGGTCGGGAATCCAGAATGCCGGGAGGATCCGGGAGGACGGGCCGGGATCCGTTGGAGTGGGTCAGGATCTGGAACGCTAGGAGGATCCGTTCAGACGGGCTGGGATCCAGAACGCTGGGAGGATCCAGGCGGACGGGCTGGGATTTGTTTGAATGGGTTGGGATCCGGAACGCCGGGAAGATCCAAGCAAACGCTGGGAGGATCCGGGCGGATGGGATGGGATCCGGAACGCCGGGAGGATCTGTGTCAATGGTCCGGGATCCAGAACGCTGTGAGGATCCGAGCGGACGGGCCAGGATCTGTTCGAACGGGTCTGGATCCAGAACATTGGGAGGATCCGTTCGAATGGGTCGGGATCTGGAACGCTGGGAGGATCCACGCAGACAGGCCAGGATCCGTTCGAACGGGTTGGGATCCGGAACGCCGGGAGGATCTGTGCAGGAGAATTGATGCACTTGGGCCAGGATCCGTTCAAATGGGTCGGGATCCGGAACGGGGGGTGGAGTAGAACGGCGTTCCGGAGATCTGGGGATCCCAGAGATCCGGAACGTCACTCCCTGCTCTTCTCTTCCAGATCCCTATGACCAGGCCATGGTCGCCAAAGACGAGGTGAAGGAAGAGGATCCGGAACCCTTCCAGAAGATCGGTCCAAGTACGAGGTTCCGGGGATCCGGCTTGAGTGATCCGCTGGGTTTCCGCCCTGGTCAGGGCAGGGGGTTCCCTCCGGACAGATCCTGTTCGGAACCCGGGATCTGGGAGGGATCTGGAATCCGGGAGGGATCCAGGATCTGGCGGGGTTGTGGGAAAGCAGGGAATAGAGATCCTTTTTGTAATCGACTAAGAAAATGTTCTGGGAAAAGAGAGAAAAGGGAAATAATAATAATAATAATAATAATAATAATAATAATAATAATAATAATAAATTAAATATGTAACATTATATGTTAAATATAATAATAGTAGATAATAATAATAATACATAGATATTAAATATAATAATAGAAAATAATAGATATTAAACATAATAATAATAGGTAGTAATAATAGATATATTAAATATAATAATAGATATTAAATATAATAGGTATCGATAATAATTGATATTGAACCTGATAATAGATAATAATAGACGTTAAAAATAATAGATATTAATAATAGATAATAAATATAATAGATAATAATAGATGTTAAAAATAATAGATAATAATAATAGATAATAAATATAATAGGTAATAATAGACGTTAAAAATAAAAGATAATAAAAGATAATAAATATAATAGGTAATAATAGACATTAAAAATAAAAGATAATAATAATCGATAATAAATTTAATAGGTAATAATAGACGTTAAAAATAAAAGATAATAATAATAGGTAATAAATATAATAGATAATAATAGATGTTAAAAATAAAAGATAATAATAATAGATAATAAATATAATAACGATGTTAAAAATAAAAAATAATAATAGATAATAATTATAATAGATAATAATAGATGTTAAAAATAATAGACAATAATAATCGATAATAAATATAATAGGTAATAATAGATGTTAAAAATAATATATATTAATAATAGATAATAAATGTAATAGATAATAATAGACGTTAAAAATAAAAGATAATAAAAATGGATAATAAATATAATAGGTAATAATAGATGTTAAAAATAAAAGATAATAATAATAGATAATAAATATAATAGGTAATAATAGACGTTAAAAATAAAAGATAATAAAAGATAATAAATATAATAGGTAATAATAGACATTAAAAATAAAAGATAATAATAATCGATAATAAATTTAATAGGTAATAATAGACGTTAAAAATAAAAGATAATAATAATAGGTAATAAATATAATAGATAATAATAGATGTTAAAAATAAAAGATAATAATAATAGATAATAAATATAATAATGATGTTAAAAATAAAAAATAATAATAGATAATAATTATAATAGATAATAATAGATGTTAAAAATAATAGACAATAATAATCGATAATAAATATAATAGGTAATAATAGATGTTAAAAATAATATATATTAATAATAGATAATAAATGTAATAGATAATAATAGACGTTAAAAATAAAAGATAATAATAATAGATAGTAAATATAATAGGTAATAATAGACGTTAAAAATAAAAGATAATAATAATAGATAATAAATATAATAGAAAATAATAGATGTTAATAATAAGAGATAATAATAATAGATCATAAATATAATAGAAAATAATAGATGTTAATAATAGATGTTAATAAAAGATTATAATAATAGATAATAAATATAATAGATAATAAATATAATAAATAATAGATGTTAAAAATAATAGATATTAATAATAGATAATAAATATAATAGATAATAATAGACGTTAAAAATAAAAGATAATAATAATCGATAATAAATATAATAGATAATAATAGATGTTAAAAATTTAAAAACAATAATAATTGATATTCTATATAATACTAGATAATAATAATTATCTAATATCTAAATTATATAAATTATATAAATAAAGATAATATTAACCATTGATATGAATAGCAATAATAATAGATATTAGAAATATCAGAAATTAATAACAATTGGTGTTAATAATAATAGAGATTAACAACAGTTGATATTCTAATTAATAACCATTAATTAATGGATGTTGTAATCATGAGAACTGATAACAATAATTAATAGCAATAATAATAGCCAGCGAGGCGAAATCCCGAGAATCCGGGTGTGAATCCAGAACGAGATCCCGGGAATCCGGGTTCGAATTTGAGACAGGATCCTCACAAATCCGGGTGTGAATCCAGAACGAGATCCCGGGAATGAATCCAGAACGAGATCCCGGGAATCTGGGTTCGAATTTGAGACAGGATCCCCACAAATCCGGGTGTGAATCCAGAACGAGATTCCGGGAATCCGGTTTCAAATTTGAGACAGGATCCCCACAAATCCGGGTGTGAATCCAGAATGAGATCCCGGGAATGAATCCAGAACGAGACCCCGGGAATCTGGATTCGACTTTGAGACAGGATCCCCACAAATCCGGGTGTGAATCCAGAACGAGATCGTGGGAATCTGGGTGTGAATCCAGAACGAGATCCTGGGAATCTGGGTTCGAATTTCAGACAGGATCCCCACAAATCCGGGTGTGAATCCAGAACGAGATCCCGGGAATCCGGGTGTGAATCCAGAACGAGATCCTGGGAATGCGGGTTCGAATTTCAGACAGGATCCCCACAAATCCGGGTGTGAATCCAAAACGAGATCCCGGGAATCCGGGTTCAAATTTGAGACAGGATCCCCACAAATCCAAGTGTGAATCCAGAATGAGATCCCGGGAATCCGGGTGTGAATCCAGAATGAGATCCCAGGAATCCAGGTTCGAATTGGAGGCAGGATCCCCACAAATCCGGGTTCAAATCCGTCAAGAGACCCTGAGAATCCGGATTCAAATCTGGCAAAAGACCCAGTTCATCCCAGTTTGATCCAGTTTGGGAAGGGACTCGGGTTCGGAGGGATCCCTGGAGGTCTGGATGGATTTCCTTTGGGGATCCAGGTTTGAATCCAGAGCAAAACCCTGAGATTCCGGGTTCAAATTCAGTGCAAAACCCCATGAAACCGGGTTCGAATCGGAGAAAAGAGATCCGGTTTGAAGCCAGAAAGGGACTCGGGTTCAGGGATCCCTGAGATTCGAATCTGGTTTTGAACCTGGGGCGAAACCCCTGGAATCCGGGTTCAAATCTGGTGCCAGACCCTGAGAATCCGGGTTCAAATCTGGGGCAAAACCCCAAGAATCCGGGTTCAAATCCGGTGCAAGACCCCAAGGATCCTGGTTTGACCCTGGAACGAGACCCCATAAATCCGGGTTCAAATCCAGAACAACACCCCAAGAATCCGGTTTCAAATCTGGTTTAAGACCCCAGGAATCCAGGTTCAAATCCAGTGCAAGACCCCAAGAATCCGGGTTCGAATCTGCTCCAAAACCCCAGGAATTCGGGTTCGAATCTGGTCCAAGACCCCAAGAATCCGGGTTCGAATCTAGTGCAAAACCTCGGGAATCCGGGTTCAAATCTGTAAAGATACCCCAAGAATCCAGGTTCAAATCCAGAACGAAACCCTGATAATCCGGGTTCAAATCGGGAACGAGACCCCAAAAATCCAGTACAAGACTCCACAAATCCAGGTTCGAATCTGGTGCCAAACCCCAAGAATCCGGGTTCAAATCCGATGTAAGACCCCAAGAATCCTGGTTTGAACCCAGAACGAGACCCCATGAATCCGGGTTCAAATCCAGAACAAGGCCCCACAAATCCAGGTTCGAATCTGGTGCCAAACCCCAAGAATCCGGGTTCCAATTTGTGAAAAGAGACCCAGTTCATCCCAGTTTGATCCAGTTTGGGAAGGGACTCGGGTTCGGAGGGATCCCTGGGGGTCTGGATGGATCTCCTTTGGGGGTCCAGGTTTGAATCCAGAGCAAAACCCTGAGATTCCGGGTTCAAATTCGGTGCAAAACCCCATGAATCCGGGTTCGAATCCAGAACAAGACCCCACAAATCCAGATTAGAATCTGGTGCCAAACCCCAAGAATCCGGGTTCGAATTTGTGAAAAGGGACCCAGTTCATCCCAGCTTGATCCAGTTTGATTCTCTTTTCTCCCCACAGAAACCGGCAGCTACACATGCGAATTCTGCGGCAAGCAATACAAGTATTACACTCCTTATCAGGAACACGTCGCTCTTCACGCGCCAATCAGTGAGTAAACCGGATTCGTACCCGGGGCCGGCGGGCGGGATTTCCCTCAGGGATCTGGGGGCGGATCCCAAGAATCCGGGTTCGAATCTGGGGCAAAACCCCTGGAATCCTGTTTCAAACCTGCGGCAAAAATCTGGATTCGAATCTGGGGCAAAACCCCTGGAATCCGGGTTCGAATCTGGTGCCAGACCCCAAGAATCCAGGTTCAAATCTGGGGCAAAACCCCAAGAATCCAGGTTCAAATCCGGTGCAAAACCCCAAGAATCCAGGTTCATACCGAGACCAAACCCCCATGAATCCGGGTTCAAATCTGGAGCAAAACCCCAAGAATCCAGGTTCGAACCCAGCGCAAAACCCCAAGAATCCGGGTTCAAATCTGAGCAAAACCCCCAGAATCCAGGTTCGAATCCAGTGCCAGACCCCAAGAATCCGGGTTCAAATCGGAGCCAAACCCCCATGAATCCGGGTTCAAATCTGGAGCAAAACCCCAAGAATCCGGGTTCATACCGAAACCAAAATCCCAAGAATCCAGGTTCGAATCCAGTGCCAGACCCCAAGAATCCAGGTTCAAATCTGGTGCAAAACCCCCAGAATCCAGGTTCGAATCCAGTGCCAGAATCGGAGCCAAAACCCTGAGGATCCGGGTTCGACTCCGGATTCGAACCCGGATCCGGCGTTGTGTTTTCCAGAATATTCCCGCTCTCCGCTCCTGGTGGCCGTCAAGTCGCACGCCGGGAGGAAGGCGCCGGCGCCGTCCATCATCCGTTGCTCCGCCCTCTTGCACCGTGCGCCGTCCGGCGCCTCCCAGCTCCAGATGTTCCGGGCGCCGAATTCGGGATCTCCGGGGAGCAAGGCCACCACAGGTAGGGGGCGAGCGGGATCCCCGGAGGATTCCTCTTCCCCAGGATCCCTCTTTCCCTGGATTCTTCTCCAGATCCCTCTTCCCAAATCGCCAGGATTCCTCTTCCCCGGATTCCTCTTCTCCAGATCCCTCTTCCCATTTCCCCAGGATCCCTCTGCCCTGGATTCCTCTTGCCTAAATTCCTCTTCTCCAGATCCCTCTTCCCAAATCGCCAGGATTCCTCTTCCCCGGATTCCTCTTCTCCAGATCCCTTTTCCCACTTCCCCAGGATCCCTCTGCCCTGGATTCCTCTTGCCTAAATTCCTCTTCTCCAGATCCCTCTTCCCAAATCGCCAGGATTCCTCTTCCCCGGATTCCTCTTCTCCAGATCCCTTTTCCCACTTCCCCAGGATCCCTCTTCCCCTGGATTCCTCTTCCCTAAATTCCTCTTCCCAGATCCTCAGGATTCCTCTCCCCTAATCCCCAGGATTTCTCTTACCCAGGTTCCTCTTCCCCGGATTCCTCTTCCCCAGATCCCTCTTCCCTAAATTCCTCTTCCCAGATCCTCAGGATTCCTCTTCCCAAATTCCCAGGATCCCTCTTCACCAGGATCCTTCTTCCTAATTCCCCAGGATCCCTCTTCCCCCAGATTCTCTTTCTCTAAATTCCTCTTCCCAAAGTTCTCTCCCCCAGGATCCCTCTTCCTTAATTTCCTCTTCCCAAATCCCCAGGATTCCTCTTCCCCAGATTCTTCTTCCCAAATCCCAAAAGATGTTCCAGGTGCCGAATTCGGGATCTCCGGGGAGCAAGGCCACCACAGGTAGGGGGCGAGCGGGATCCCCGGAGGATTCCTCTTCCCCAGGATCCCTCTTTCCCTGGATTCTTCTCCAGATCCCTCTTCCCAAATCGCCAGGATTCCTCTTCCCCGGATTCCGCTTCTCCAGATCCCTCTTCCCATTTCCCCAGGATCCCTCTGCCCTGGATTCCTCTTGCCTAAATTCCTCTTCTCCAGATCCCTCTTCCCAAATCGCCAGGATTCCTCTTCCCCGGATTCCTCTTCTCCAGATCCCTTTTCCCACTTCCCCAGGATCCCTCTTCCCCTGGATTCCTCTTCCCTAAATTCCTCTTCCCAGATCCTCAGGATTCCTCTCCCCTAATCCCCAGGATTTCTCTTACCCAGGTTCCTCTTCCCCAGATCCCTCTTCCCCGGATTCCTCTTCTCCAGATCCCTCTTCCCTAAATTCCTCTTCCCAGATCCTCAGGATTCCTCTTCCCAAATTCCCAGGATCCCTCTTCACCAGGATCCTTCTTCCTAATTCCCCAGGATCCCTCTTCCCCTAGATTCTCTTCCCCTAGATTCTCTTTCTCTAAATTCCTCTTCCCAAAGTTCTCTCCCCCAGGATCCCTCTTCCTTAATTTCCTCTTCCCAAATCCCCAGGATTCCTCTTCCCCAGATTCTTCTTCCCAAATCCCAAAAGATGTTCCAGGTGCCGAATTCGGGATCTCCGGGGAGCAAGGCCACCACAGGTAGGGGGCGAGCGGGATCCCCGGAGGATTCCTCTTCCCCAGGATCCCTCTTTCCCTGGATTCTTCTCCAGATCCCTCTTCCCAAATCGCCAGGATTCCTCTTCCCCGGATTCCGCTTCTCCAGATTCCTCTTCCCATTTCCCCAGGATCCCTCTGCCCTGGATTCCTCTTGCCTAAATTCCTCTTCTCCAGATCCCTCTTCCCAAATCGCCAGGATTCCTCTTCCCCGGATTCCTCTTCTCCAGATCCCTTTTCCCACTTCCCCAGGATCCCTCTTCCCCTGGATTCCTCTTCCCTAAATTCCTCTTCCCAGATCCTCAGGATTCCTCTCCCCTAATCCCCAGGATTTCTCATACCCAGGTTCCTCTTCCCCGGATTCCTCTTCCCCAGATCCCTCTTCCCCGGATTCCTCTTCTCCAGATCCCTCTTCCCTAAATTCCTCTTCCCAGATCCTCAGGATTCCTCTTCCCAAATTCCCAGGATCCCTCTTCACCAGGATCCTTCTTCCTAATTCCCCAGGATCCCTCTTCCCCCGGATTCCCTTTCTCTAAATTCCTCTTCCCAAAGTTCTCTCCCCCAGGATCCCTCTTCCTTAATTTCCTCTTCCCAAATCCCCAGGATTCCTCTTCACCAGGATCCTTCTTCCTAATTCCCCAGGATCCCTCTTCCCCCGGATTCCCTTTCTCTAAATTCCTCTTCCCAAAGTTCTCTCCCCCAGGATCCCTCTTCCTTAATTTCCTCTTCCCAAATCCCCAGGATTCCTCTTCCCCAGATTCTTCTTCCCAAATCCCAAAAGATGTTCCAGGTGCCGAATTCGGGATCTCCGGGGAGCAAGGCCACCACAGGTAGGGGGCGAGCGGGATCCCCAGAGGATCCTTCTTCCCCAGGATCCCTCTTCCCCTGGATGCCTCTTCCCTAAATTCCTCTTCCCAAATTGCCAGGATTCCTCTTCCCTAAATTCCTCTTCCCAGATCCTCAGGATTCCTCTTCCCTAATCCCCAGGATCCCTCTTCCCAAAGTCTTCTTATCCAGATCCCTCTTCCCGAATTCGTCTTCCCCAGATTCCTCTTCCCAAATCGCCAGGATTCCTCTTCCCCAGATTTCTCTTCCCCAGATTCCTCTTCCCCAGATCCCTCTTCCCTAAATTCCTCTTCCCAGATCCTCAGGATTCCTCTTCCCTAATCCCCAGGATTTCTCTTCCCCGGATTCCTCTTCCCCAGATCCCGCTTCCCTAAATTCCTCTTCCCAGATCCTCAGGATTCTTCTTCCCTAATCCCCAGGATTTCTCTTACCCAGGTTCCTCTTCCCCACATTCCTCTTCCCAAATCCACAGGATTCCTCTTCCCCAGGATCCCTCTTCCCCTGGATTCCTCTTCCCTAAATTCCTCTTCTCCAGATCCCTCTTCCCAAATCGCCAGGATTCCTCTTCCCCAGATTCCTCTTCCCCAGATTCCTCTTCCCCAGATTCCTCTTCCCCAGATCCCTTTTCCCTAAATTCCTCTTCCCAGATCCTCAGGATTCCTCTTCCCTAATCCCCAGGATTTCTCTTCCCCAGATCCCTCTTCCCCGGATTCCTCTTCCCAGATCCCTAGGATCCCTCTCCCCAAAGTCCTCTTCCCCAGGTTCCTCTTCCCCAGATTCCTCTTCCCAAATCCCCAGGATCCCTCTTCACCAGGATCCTTCTTCCTAATTCCCCAGGATCCCTCTTCCCCCGGATTCCCTTTCTCTAAATTCCTCTTCCCAAAGTTCTCTCCCCCAGGATCCCTCTTCCTTAATTTCCTCTTCCCAAATCCCCAGGATCCCTCTTCACCAGGATCCTTCTTCCTAATTCCCCAGGATCCCTCTTCCCCAGATTCCCCTTCCCAAATCCCAAAAGATGTTCCGGGCGCCGAATTCGGGATCTCCGGGGAGCAAGGCCACCACAAGTAGGGGGCGAGCGGGATCCCCGGAGGATCCTGGGGAGTTGGGGAAGAGGATTTCCGAGAAGAGGGATCCTGGAGATGGAGGAAGAGGGATGCTGGATTCCCTGGAATTCTTCTTCCTAAATCCCCAGGATTCCTGTTCTCCAGATTCCTCTTCCCTAAATTCTTCTTCCCCGGATTCCTCTTCCTCAGATTCCTGTTGTACAGGATCCCTCTTCCCTCAATTCCTCTTTCTAAATCCCCAGATTCCTCTTCCCCGGATTCCTCTTCCCCAGATTCCTCTTCCCAAATCCCCAGGATCCCTCTTCCCCAAGATCCCTCTTCTCCAGGAACCCTCTTAATTCCTCTTCCTTAGATTCTTCTTCCCAAATCCCCAGATTCCTCTTCCCCCAGATTCCTCTTCCCAAATCACCAGATTCCTCCTCCCAAATCCCCAGGATCCTTCTTCCCAAAGTCCTCTTATCCAGATTCCCTCTTCTCTTCCCAAGGATTCCTCTTCCCAAATCCCCAGGATCCCTCTTCCCAAATCCCCAGGATCCCTCTTCTCCAGATCTCTCTTCCTCAGATCCCCCTTCCCAAATCCCCAGGATCCCTGTTCTCCAGATCTCTCTTCCTCAGATCCCCCTTCCCAAATCCCCAGGATCCCTCTTCTCCAGATCTCTCTTCCTCAGATTCCCCTTCCCAAATCCCAGGATCCCTCTTCTCCAGATCTCTCTTCTTCAGATCCCCTTCCCAAATCCCCAGGATCCCTCTTCTCCAGATCTCTCTTCCTCAGATCCCCCTTCCCAAATCCCCAGGATCCCTCTTCTCCAGATCTCTCTCCCTCAGATCCCCCTTCCCAAATCCCCAGGATCCCTCTTCTCCAGATCTCTCTTCCTCAGATTCCCCTTCCCAAATCCCAGGATCCCTCTTCTCCAGATCTCTCTTCCTCAGATTCCCCTTCCCAAATCCCAGGATCCCTCTTCTCCAGATCTCTCTTCTTCAGATCCCCTTCCCAAATCCCCAGGATCCCTCTTCTCCAGATCTCTCTTCCTCAGATCCCCCTTCCCAAATCCCCAGGATCCCTCTTCTCCAGATCTCTCTCCCTCAGATCCCCCTTCCCAAATCCCCAGGATCCCTCTTCCCCAGATTCTTCTTCCCCAATCCCCAGATTCCTCTTTTGGCCAACTGGGTCCCTGACGGTCATCTAGCCTGACCCCAAAGGCAGGAATCCCACGGGAGGAGGATTTGGGGCAAATGGGATCCAGTCTGACCCCAAGGATCCAGCCTGACCCCCAAACTCGATCCCTCTCCCCCCAGAAAGCGTCTTCAGCCGGAGGGTGGAGAGCAAGTTGCAGAACAACTACGACGAAACCAACTCCAGCTCCCAGAACTCCAGCGGTAAGCGGATCCGGGATCCCGAACCCGCAACCCGGGATCTCAAAGCGCCGGGTCCCCAAGCGGGTCGGCGTTGCCCCACCAAGCTCTCGAACCCGCAACCTGGGATCTCGAACCCGCAAGCCGGGATCTCGAACCCACAACCCAGATCCGCAACCCAGAATTTTGAACCCACAACCCGGGACCTCGAACCCCCAACCCAGATCCGCAACCCGGGATCTCGAACCCACATCCCAGACCCACAACTTGGGATCTCAAACCCACAACCTGGGACCTCGAACCCAGGACCTCGAACCCGCAACCCGGGATCTCGAACCCACAACCCAGATCCGCAACCCGGGATCTCGAACCCACATCCCAGACCCACAACTTGGGATCTCCAACCCACAACCTGGGACCTCGAACCCCCAACCCAGGATCTCGAACCCACAACCCAGATCCGCAACCCAGGATCTCGAACCCACAACCCGGGATCTCGAACCCAGGACCTTGAACCCGAAACCCGGGATCTCGAACCCCCAACCCAGATCCGCAACCCGGGATCTCGAACCCCCAACCCGGGATCTTGAACCCGCAAGCCTGAGGTCGCGATTCCCGCCCCCAAGCTGTCTGGGAACAGCCTTGAACCCCCAACCTGGGATTTTGAACCCGCAACCCAGGATCTCGAACCCGGGATCTTGAAGCCGCAACTTGGGACCTCGAACCCCCAACCCGGGATCTCGAACCCACAACCTGGGATCTCAAACCCGCAACCTGGGATCTCAAACCCGCAACCCGGGATCTCAAACCCACAACCCAGATCCACAACTTGGGATCTCAAACCCGCAACCGGGGACTCGAACCCCCAACCCAGGATCTCGAACCCACAACCCAGATCCGCAACCCAGGATCTCGAACCCACAACCCGGGATCTCGAACCCCCAACCCAGACCCATAACTTGGGATCTCAAACCCACAACTTGGGATCTCAAATCCGCAACCCAGGATCTCAAACCCACAACCCAGACCCACAACCTGGGATCTCGAACCCACAATCTGGGATCTCGAACCCACATCCCAGACCCACAACTTGAGATCTCGAACCCACAACCCAGATCCGCAACCCAGGATCTCGAACCCACAACCCGGGATCTCGAACCCCCAACCCAGACCCATAACTTGGGATCTCAAATCCGCAACCCAGGATCTCAAACCCACAACCCAGATCCGCAACCCAGGATCTTGAACCCACAACCCGGGATCTCGAACCCACATCCCAGACCCACAACTTGGGATCTCAAACCCGCAACCTGGGACCTCGAACCCCCAACCCGGGATCTCGAACCCACAACCCAGATCCGCACCCAGGATCTTGAACCCACAACCCAGACCCACATCCTGGGATCTCGAACCCAGGACCTCGAACCCACAACCCGGGATTTGAAACCGGGACCTCGAACCCAGGATCTCAAGCCCCGCCTCCCCTCCCCTCCCATCCAATGGGAGAGGGAGCCTAGGCAGGAATCTCGCCTCTCGAACCCCCAACCCAGGATTTGAAACCCGGTATCTTGAACCCCCAACCTGGGATCTCGAACCCACAACCCGGGATCTCGAACCCACAACCTGGGATTTGAAACCTGGGACCTCGAACCCGCAACCCAGGATTTGAACCTCAGGATCTCGAACCCGCAACCCGGGATTTGAACCTCAGGATCTCGAACCCACAACCCAGGATTTGAAACCCGGGATCTCGAACCCACAACCCGGGATCTCGAACCCACAACCTGGGACCTCGAACCCACAACCCAGGATTTGAAACCCGGGATCTCGAACCCACAACCCGGGATCTCGAACTCCCAACCCAGGATTTGAAATCCGGGATCTCGAACCCACAACCCGGGATCTCGAACCCACAACCCCGAGATCTCGAACCCAGGATGTCAACCCCGCCTCCCCTCCCCTCCCATCCAATGGGAGAGGGAGCCTGGGCAGGAATCTTGCCTCTCGAACCCCCAACCCAGGATTTGAAACCCGGGATCTTGAACCCCCAACCTGGGATCTCGAACCCACAACCTGGGATCTCGAACCCACAACCCGGGACCTTGAATCCGCAACCCGGGATCTCGAACCCCCAACCCGGGATCTTGAACCCCCAACCTGGGATCTCGAACCCACAACCTGGGATCTCGAACCCACGACCCGGGACCTTGAATCCGCAACCCAGGATCTCGAACCCCCAACCCGGGATCTTGAACCCCCAACCTGGGATCTCAAACCCACAACCCGGGATCTCGAACCCAGGATCTCAAGCCCCGCCTCCCCTCCCCTCCCGTCCAATGGGAGAGGGAGCCTGGGCAGGAATCTCGCCTCTCGAACCCACAACCCGGGACCTCGAACCCACATCCCAGACCCACAACTTGGGATCTCAAACCCACAACTTGGGATCTCAAACCCCCAACCCGGAATCTCGAACCCCCAACCCAGACCCACAACTTGGGATCTCAAACCCACAACTTGGGATCTCAAACCCCCAACCCAGGATCTCGAACCCCCAACTCGGGATCTCGAACCCACAACCCAGACCCACAACTTGGGATCTCGAACCCACAACTTGGGATCTCAAACCCACAACCCAGGATCTCGAACCCCCAACCCGGGATCTCGAACCCACAACCCAGACCCACAACTTGGGATCTCAAACCCACAACCCAGGATCTCGAACCCCCAACCCGGGATCTCGAACCCACAACCCAGACCCACAACATGGGATCTCAAGCCCACAACCTGGGACCTCGAACCCAGGACCTTGAACCCGCAACCCGGGGTCTCGAACCCAGAACTTGGGATCTCAAACCCACAACTTGGGATCTCAAACCCCCAACCTGGGACCTCGAACCCACAACCCGGGACCTTGAACCCACAACCCAGACCCACAACTTGGGATCTCGAACCCACAACCTGGGACCTCGAACCCACAACCCGGGACCTCGAACCCACAACTTGGGATCTCGAACCCACAACCTGGGATCTCAAACCCACAACTTGGGATCTCGAACCCACAACCCGGGACCTCGAACCCACAACCTGGGATTAGAAACCCCGGACCTCGAACCCAGGATCTCAAGCCCCGCCTCTCCTCCCCTCTCGTCCAATGGGAGAGGGAGCCTGGGCAGGAATCTCGCCTCTCGAACCCACAACCCGGGACCTCGAACCCACATCCCAGACCCACAACTTGGGATCTCAAACCCACAACTTGGGATTTCAAACCCACAACCCGGGATCTCGAACCCCCAACCCAGACCCACAACTTGGGATCTCAAACCCCCAACCCAGGATCTCGAACCCCCAACCCGGGATCTCGAACCCACAACCCAGACCCACAACTTGGGATCTCAAACCTGCAACCCGGGATCTCGAACCCCCAACCCAGACCCACAACTTGGGATCTCAAACCCCCAACCCAGGATCTCGAACCCCCAACCCGGGATCTCGAACCCACAACCCAGACCCACAACTTGGGATCTCAAACCCCCAACCCAGGATCTCGAACCCCCAACCCAGACCCACAACCTGGGATCTTGAACCCCCAACCCAGATCCGCAACCCAGGACCTTGAACCCACAACTTGGGATCTCAAACCCACAACCTGGGATCTCAAACCCGGGATCTCGAACCCACAACCCGGGACCTTGAACCACAACCTGGGATTTGAAACCCGGGACCTCGAACCCAGGATCTCAAGCCCCGCCTCTCCTCCCCTCCCGTCCAATGGGAGAGGGAGCCTGGGCAGGAATCTCGCCTCTCGAACCCACAACCCGGGATCTCGAACCCCCAACCTGGGATCTCGAACCCACAACCCAGACCCACAACATGGGATCTCAAGCCCACAACCTGGGACCTCGAACCCAGGACCTTGAACCCGCAACCCGGGATCTCGAACCCACAACTTGGGATCTCAAACCCACAACTTGGGATCTCAAACCCACAACTTGGGATCTCAAACCTCCAACCCGGGATCTCGAACCCACAACCCAGACCCACAACTTGGGATCTCGAACCCACAACCTGGGACCTCGAACCCACAACTTGGGATCTCAAACCCACAACTTGGGATCTCAAACCCACAACTTGGGATCTCAAACCCACAACTTGGGATCTCAAACCTCCAACCCGGGATCTCGAACCCACAACCCAGACCCACAACTTGGGATCTCGAACCCACAACCCGGGACCTCAAACCCACAACTTGGGATCTCAAACCCACAACTTGGGATCTCAAACCCACAACTTGGGATCTCGAACCCACAACCCGGGACCTCGAACCCACAACCCGGGACCTTGAACCACAACCTTGGATTTGAAACCCGGGACCTCGAACCCAGGATCTCAAGCCCCGCCTCTCCTCCCCTCTCGTCCAATGGGAGAGGGAGCCTGGGCAGGAATCTCGCCTCTCGAACCCACAACCCAGGATCTCGAACCCACAACCCGGGATCTCGAACCCCCAACCCAGACCCACAACATGGGATCTCAAGCCCACAACCTGGGACCTCGAACCCAGGACCTTGAACCCGCAACCCGGGATCTCAAACCCACAACTTGGGATCTCAAACCCACAACTTGGGATCTCAAACCCACAACTTGGGATCTCAAACCCCCAACCCGGGATCTCGAACCCACAACCCAGACCCACAACTTGGGATCTCAAACCCACAACCTGGGACCTCGAACCCACAACCCGGGACCTCGAACCCACAACCTGGGATTTGAAACCCGGGACCTCGAACCCAGGATCTCAAGCCCCGCCTCTCCTCCCCTCCCGTCCAATGGGAGAGGGAGCCTGGGCAGGAATCTCGCCTCTCGAACCCACAACCCGGGACCTCGAACCCACATCCCAGACCCACAACTTGGGATCTCAAACCCACAACCCGGGATCTCGAACCCCCAACCCAGACCCACAACTTGGGATCTCAAACCCCCAACCCAGGATCTCAAACCCCCAACCCGGGATCTCGAACCCACAACCCAGACCCACAACTTGGGATCTCGAACCTGCAACCCGGGATCTCGAACCCCCAACCCAGACCCACAACCTGGGATCTCGAACCCCCAACCCAGATCCGCAACCCGGGACCTTGAACCCACAACTTGGGATCTCAAACCCACAACCTGGGATCTCGAACCCGGGACCTTGAACCCACAACCCGGGACCTCGAACCCACAACCTGGGACCTCGACCCCCAGGATCTCAAGCCCCGCCTCCCCTCCCCTCCCGTCCAATGGGAGAGGGAGCCTGGGCAGGAATCTCGCCTCTCGAACCCACAACCCGGGACCTCGAACCCACAGCCCAGACCCACAACTTGGGATCTCAAACCCACAACTTGGGATCTCAAACCCCCAACCCAGGATCTCGAACCCCCAACCCGGGATCTCGAACCCACAACCCAGACCCACAACTTGGGATCTCAAACCCCCAACCCAGGATCTCGAACCCCCAACCCGGGATCTCGAACCCCCAACCCAGACCCACAACCTGGGATCTCAAACCCCCAACCCAGATCCGCAACCCGGGACCTTGAACCCACAACCCGGGATCTCAAACCCCCAACCCAGATCCGCAACCCAGGACCTTGAACCCACAACTTGGGATCTCAAACCCACAACTTGGGATCTCGAACCCACAACTTGGGATCTCGAACCCACAACCCGGGACCTTGAACCACAACCTGGGATTTGAAACCCGGGACCTCGAACCCAGGATCTCAAGCCCCGCCTCCCCTCCCCTCTCGTCCAATGGGAGAGGGAGCCTGGGCAGGAATCTCGCCTCTCGAACCCACAACCCGGGATCTCGAACCCACAACCTCTCTCTCCCCCCAGAGCCCTACACTTGCGGCGCCTGCGGGATCCAGTTCCAGTTCTACAACAACCTGCTGGAGCACATGCAGTCGCACGCAGGTGAGCGCCCCTCCGTTCCCCCTTTCTCGTTCCCTTCTTTCTCTCTCTCTATCTTCCCCTTTCTTCTTCTTCTTTCTTTCTTTCTTTCTTTCCCTTTCTTCTTCTTTCTTTCTTTCTTTCTTTCTTTCTTTCTTTCTTTCTTTCTGTCTTTCTATCTTTCCCTTTCTTCTTCTTTCTTTCTTTCTTTCTTTCTTTCTTTCTTTCTTTCTATCTTTCCCTTTCTTCTTTCTTTCTGTCTTTCTTTCTGTCTTTCTTTCTTTCTTTCCCTTTCTTCTTCTTTCTTTCTTTCTTTCTTTCTTTCTTTCTTTCTTTCTGTCTTTCTGTCTTTGTCTGTCTTTCTATCTTTCCCTTTCTTCTTCTTTCTTTCTTTCTTTTCTTTCTTTCTTTTCTTTCTTTCTTTCTTTCTTCTATCTTTCCCTTTCTTCTTCTTCTTTCTTTCTTTCTTTCTTTCTTTCTTTCTTTCTTTCCCTTTCTTTTTCTTCTTCCTTTCTCACTCACTATTTCTTCTTCCTGCATTTTTCCCTCCCTCTCCCTTTCTTTTTCTTTCTTTCTCTCTCTCTTTCTCTCCCTTTCTTTTTCTTTCTTTCTCTTTCTCTTTCTCTCGCTCCCTTTCTTTTTCTTTTCTTTCTCTCTTTTCTTTCTTTCTTTCTCTCTCTCTTTCTCTCGCTCCCTTTCTTTTTCTTTCTTTCTCTCGCTCTTTTTCTTTTTCTCTCTCTCCCCCCTCCTTTCTTTCTCTCTCTCTTTCTCCCTTCCCTTTCTTTTCTTTCTCTTCCTCTCCCTCCCTCTTTTTCCTCCCTTTTCCCTTCCTCCTTCCTCCCTTCTCTCTCTCTCCCTCCTTTTTCTCTCTCTCCCTCCTTTTTCTCTCTCTCTCTCCCTCCTTTTTTTTTCTCTCTCCCTCCTTTTTTCTCTCTCTCCCTCCTTTCACTTTCTCCCTCTCTCTCTCCCCCCTCCTTTCTCTCTTTCCCTCTTTCTTTCTTTCTTTCTCTCTTTCCCCTCTTTCTTTCTTTCTTTCTCTCTTTTCCTCTTTCTTTTTCTTTCTTTCTCTCTCTCTCTCTTTCCCTCTTTCCCTCTTTCTTTCTTTCTTTCCCTCTTTCCCTCTCCCTCTTTCCCTCTCTCTTTCCCTCTTTCCCTCTTTCTCTCTCTCTCTCTTTCCCTCTTTCCCTCTCTTTCCCTCTCTCTTTCCTTCCTTCCTTCTCTCTCTCTTTCCCTCTCTTTCCCTC
>NW_028293443.1:0-27712 GCF_964106645.2 Podarcis pityusensis
ATTGCAGAGGTCAATTCTGGACTCACACGTCCTTCAGCAGCAGGGACATTGGATTCCAGGCAGGAGTTAATCCCGGTGTGGATTTGCCCAGGTTGCCTTCCTGTTCGCCCGTTTCTCCCTCGCATCCTGAGTTTGAGTGTCTTCAAAGCCCAGGACACATTTGGTCAAGGCTGTTCTCCAATTGGAGCGCTCGCAGGCCGGTGTTTCCCAGTTGTCAGTGTTTATACTACTTTTTTTTAGATTTGCCTTGAGATCTTTCAACCTCTTTTGTTGACCACCAGCATTACGCTTTCCATTTTTAAATTCAGAAGAGAGTCGTTGCTTTGGATTTGCTTTGAGACAGTCTTTTAAACACTGCCGGCCAGAGTAGTCAGTGCTGGGCCAGTTTAGACCACAAGTCTGGCTCCCTGTAAGGCAGCTTTGGATGTATGAAAAACTGAGCATGGGAATGAAGTGTGGTTTGATTTAAAAGTAAAGGTGAAGGGTTCAGTAAATGTGGCCTGTTTAAACTGGCTCTTTCTACAGAAAGCACGGTAGCTTTCCTATGTCAGTTATCTTGCAGATACTTGTTAGACCAGGAGTCAGCAAACTTTTCCAGCAGGGGGCCAGTCCACCCTCCCTCCAGAGATGCATTTTAAACAAACAAAAGGGCACATTCTACTCATGTCAAAACATGCTGATTCCCAGACCGTCCATGGGCCGGATTGAGAAGGCGATTGGGCCGGATCCGGCCCCCAGGCCTTAATCTGCCTACCCACATGTTAGACATTTGATTTTTGAAGTTGGCCTGCAGGAGAGAATGAGTAGAGTCAGATCTAGTTATTTTGATTAGTGATAATGGTTCTTTGATCCTAAATACGGCTGATTCTCAGTCATAAGAATAGAAGAACAGACTTGCTGGATCAGACCAATGACCCTAATAATAATAATAATATATTATTTATACCCCACCCATCTTTATTAAAATACAATAAAATACAATAAATCTAGTCATCTTGTTTTTGGCATTGGCCTGCCAGTTGCTTCCAGGAATCCCAGTTTAGTGCATGGAGGAAATAGCCACCCATTGTTGTTTACCACTCCCACAATGGCTACTCGGAGGAACTTTCTGTTTGAGCCTGGACATTCACTTAGCTATCATGGCTAATTCCCTTTCCTGACAACAACAACAACAACAACAACAACAACAACAACAACAACAACAACAACAACAGTATAACAACAACAGTAGTATAATATGAACATCTTCTGCCAGCCAGTGTTGGCAGTACTGAACTAGGTGAACCCAATGCTCTGACCCAGTATAAGACAGCTTCCTATGTTGTACTGGCAGATTGGGGATTTAACTAATGTTACATCTTGTAATGGGATTGTTCAATAAGAGTGCCAGTTATTTAAGATTAAGAACCTTAATCCTGCCTTGCCCCTTATTTCTGAATGTTTTCCTTGTGAATTCTCTCATGCTTGTTTCATCGTTGTGATTTTCGTTTACAACCTTTATTTCACAGAGTCACCAATTCCAGATGAAGGTGGGTCTAGTATCTATTTGCCTGCTTGCTATTACAGTGGTGCCCCGCAAGACGAATGCCTCGCAAGACGGAAAACCCGCTAGACGAAAGGGTTTTCCGTTTTGGAGGTGCTTCGCAAAACGGATTTCCTATGTGCTTGCTTCGCAAGACGAAAATGTCTTGCGAGTTCCTGCGGGGTTTTTTTCCTTTCCCCCCCCTTTTCCCCAAGCCGCTAAACCGCTTATCAGCTGATGGCTAAGCCTCTTATCAGCTGAGCTTTAAGCCGCTTAACAGCTGATGCTAAGCCGCTTATCAGCTGAGCTTTAAGCCGCTTATCAGCTGAGCTTTAAGCCGCTTAACAGCTGATGCTAAGCCGCTTATCAGCTGATCGTTAAGCCGCTTATCAGCTGAGCTTTAAGCCGCTTATCAGCTGATCGTTAAGCGCTTATCAGCTGATCTTTAAGCTGGCTAAGCCGCTAATACTGTAGCGCTAAGCCGCTAAACCTCTAATGGGCTTGCTTCGCAAGACGAAAAAACCCGCAAGACGAAGAGACTCGCGGAACGGATTCTTTTCGTCTTGCGAGGCACCACTGTATTTGAACTAACCCCATTAGCCTTGGCATTCTCCTTCAATAGCTGGATTTAAGCAACGGTAACTTCCTGTCTGGAACAGTGTTGCTTAGAGGCCTTCCGTAACCCACGCAGAGCTGCGTTCCTCTTAACCAGGCAATTGCTTGCATGCAACTGACTTGCTACTTCCTCTTTGAGATCGAAAGAATTCATATGACCTGCTTGCTCATAAGATTATTGTATACACTGCATGAAAACCTTAGGCATGGCCCCTTGGAATATTCTCTGGTGTCTGGTGTAATATAGCCTAGATGCTGCCTCCACTATAGGAACTCCTTACCTGCCTACCTGTTCACCCACCCAGTCTGCTACCCTGCTATTTCTATGAACTGAATCAGAGACCCCAGAGTTGCATGTCCCAGGCAGACATCCTTTTAGGAGTTGTGCCTGTGTCTCAAGAGTTGGAATGAATGAATGAATCTTTATTTGTGTCAGCCATCAGCCATAGCAACAAAACAGGAATGCAATATACAGAGAACAGAAATCAAAAGTCGATGGTATAAAAGACACTTTAGGGTCCTCAATCAGCAGCCAAATAGTGGATCTTCTGATGGCCCCAGCTCAAAACCTGGCAGCCTTTGCTGTCCTCTGCTCCTCTTGACCTGCCAAGAGAAAGGAGACTGGCAGTGGTTGGGTGACCTGGAATGGACAATAAAAGAGGGGTGAGAATCTCATTCCTCAAGTCTTTATAAAGAGTGCAGACCAGATAGCAAAATTCATGTGAAATGGCTGTTTTAGGGGTTGTTTTTCAAAGTCTCCAATGGAGTAATATATTTTGCATTCCTTTCTATGGGAAAGCACACCTTGGTTTTGGAATGCTTTGGTTTCCGGAACAGATTCAGTTTGAGAACTTAAATCTACCCTGTGCTAAAGTAATAATTCCTTTTTTCAGGCAGCAAGCGCTCTACCTCCTCAGCAAACCTTAAGCAAGCAGAAACTGTCATCAATAAGCGCCTTTCATCCTCAGCAGCACGTCTGAATTCTCCCAGCAAGGGTGAGTGTATGTTTGCAAAACAGCAAAAACATAGTATGCTTTTCCACCTTTACACCTCTTCGTGATATTTTGGCCTTAAATTCCCTTTTTTGACTCAATTTGTTAACCCAGTGGACAGTGCATATCTCCACCCATTGGTTGCTGGATGTGACAAGGTCCCTTAGAACAGAAGAGTCATGGTAGACACTTTGCAGACCCCCTCAGTTCTGGAATTCAGAAAGCCAAATTATTACCCCTGATTTCTCTGGTTTGCCAGAAGCGGCTTAGTCATGCTGGCCACATGACCTGGAAGCTGTACGCCGCGAGATGAGCGCCGCAACCCCAGAGTCAGTCACGACTGGACCTAATGGTCAGGGGTCCCTTTACCTTTACCTTTATTTACAACATAGTCCACAACAACTCATACATACAAACAAACCCACCACCATCGACAATTTAATTATCAAAATTAAACTCCTATCCTCTTACACAAAGATAACATAAAAATAAAAGACTTCCTTTATCCTGTAAATGGCCTCCTTATTTACTTCTTGTATACTATTTCTTTTGTATGGGATTATTACAATTTTTCCTAATTATGATTTAAAAAACCACAAAGTCTCCTGTAGAAATTAATCGAAACAAGTCCAGGTGTATATTTTGGGGCACTTTTTGGGAAAGTATTCTCTGCATTTTCCCCATTCTTTTTGGAATTCTTATCTGGATTGTCCCCTAATCGTCTCTGTTAATCTGGCCAATTCAGCATAATCTAATAATTTATCCTGCCATTCCTTTTTTGTTGCCACCTACTCTTCCATACTAACCCATCAGGATTTGCATGCTGTCAATCACAAGCACTACCATTTGACCCAAGACTTAAGTACTGTGTTTTTCCGTGTATAAGACTATATTTCCCCCCAAATTTTTGAAGTTTAAAATTGCGGGTAGTCTTGTACACAGAATGTTGCCATTCATTATTTCTTCATTTTGGGCTCAAAAAAGAGGGGTCATCTTATACATGGGGGTGTCTTCTACACGGAAAAGGACAGTAGTCAGGTGTCTGAAAATTGGTGGCGGTTTTTCCCCCCTTTCCTTTTTTTTCCTTTTCCTTTTTTTAAAAAAAATATTTATTTAAATAATACAGCAAAAATAGAACAACAGAAAAAAATGAAATGAAATTGAGAGAAGAAAAAACACAGTTCAAAAACATTGAAAACAAATATTTTTCGCTCCATAAGACGCACCTAGTTTTTAGAGGAGGAAAACAAGAAAAAAAATATTCTGAAAGAAACAGTGGGCGTATGATTTTTGTGGTGAATGCTGTGGCCACAGACATGTGATTTGACAGTGAGTTTGGGGTAGCCCAATGCAAAAATCCTGAGAATCCTTGTGGATCCGTTCTTTGTAACCACGTTTCTGTGCCATTGCGGCCCCAGGCAACAGTGGGTGCGTGTTTTTTTGGTTCAGGCTGTAGCCATGGATATTCTATGTGATCTGATGGTGAATTTGGGGTGGCCCAATACAAAAATCCTGAGGATTCATGTGGATCTGTGCTTTGTAACCACGTTTTTGCACCATTGCGGCCCCACAAAACAGTGGGTTCGTGATTTTTTTTGGTGCAGGCTGTAGCCATGGACATGTTAGGTGATCTGACGGTGAATTTGGGGTGACCCAATGCAAAAATCCTGAGGATCCATGTGGATCCGTGCTTTGTAATCAGGTTTTTGCACCATTGCAGCCCCACAAAAAAGTGGATGCGTGATTTTTTTGGTGCAGGATATAGCCATGGACATGTTACGTGATCTGATGGTGAATTTGAGGTGACCCAATGTAAAAATCCTGAGGATCCCCCCTCCCAGGCAGCCTCCTTTATCACGTCCCTTATCTCTTTCCCTTATCGCTTACCAATCAGCTGCTTCCTTTCAACACCCCCTTCTCTCTTGTTTGCCTTAGTGTCTTTTCCTCAGCTGGAGCAGTTTTTTGCTCCTCCTTTTCTTCGAATTTCTCTCATTGCTTTAGTCTTCCTGTCTCCTCTCCTTGCAAGTTTGCTGTCTTTACCTCCCCCTCACAGGCAGCCTCCTTTATCGCTAGCGTCCCTTATCTCGCTCCCCGATCACTTGCCAATCAGCGGCTTTGTTTCAACACCCACTTCCCTCTTTCAAAAAAAAAGAGCATGATCTGCTTTTTGACCCTGGGCAATTCAGCTCCAGGGACCACGCATTCGCTCCATAAGACGCACAGACATTTCCCCTTACATTTTAGGAAGAAAAAAGTGCGTCCTATGGAGCAAAAAATATGGTACATGTTGTATAGTACTCCCCCCACCCACCCGCAGCTTCCCTCCGCTACAATTCGACTTCTTTAAATCACTGTCTGCACATTTATCCTTGCATTCTCTGATCCTGCTGCTAGCATCCCCAGCCGGCCATTGCACAAAGTCTAAAGTAGCACGGCAAAGAGAGCAGCCATATCATGCATACGGTTTGCAACGTACTTCTGTCCGTACGCCCAATTATTCTCTGCTGTATTGTGTGAGGCTTTTCTCACATAGAGTCAGATTCCCTCAACCGTTTACTATTAAAAGTGATTTATGTACATCTCCTGTCCTGAGACTTTCTAGATTTCACAGACAGCAGGCAAGGTTGTGCATGGGCTGCACAAGTTCATACTTCATGACCACATATGGTCATGTTAACCTCCACCTGCAGAAGAGAATTACAGAGTCAGATCTAGTTATCTTGATTTGTGATAATGGTTCTTTGATTCTAAATATGGCTGATTCTCAGTCATAAGAATAGAAGAACAGACTTGCTGGATCAGACCAATGACCCATCTATTAACAACAACAACAACAACAACAACAACAACAACAACAACAACAACAACAACAGTATAACAACAACAATAGTATAATAATAATTTATTATTTATACCCCGGCCATCTGACTGGGTTTCCCCAGCCACTCTGGGCGGCTCCCAGTTGAATATTAAAAACACAATACAGCATGAAACATGAAAAACTTCCCTAAACAGGGCTGCCTTCAGAAGTCTTTTGAAAGTAAGATAGTTGCTTATCACCTTGACATCTGGTGGGAGGGTGTTCCACAGGGTGGGCACCACCACCGAGAAGGCCCCCTGCCTGGTTCCCTGTAACCTCGCTTCTCGCAGGAGAGGGACCCCGGCATCCAGGGTGGAGACACTCCTTCACGTCTACCGGGCCAAGGCCATTGATGGCTTTCAAGGTCAGCACCAACACTTTGAATTGTGCTTGGAAATGTACTGGGAGCCAATGCAGGTCTCTCAGGACTGGTGTTTTATGGTCTCAGTAAGACTTTAATTTACAGAAAGGTTCAACCTCACTGGCATCCTCTTCAAATTGACCCACAGAGGAAGGTATCCTTTTGGGAAGAATGAAATCCTTGTTTACAGAAAGGTTCAGCCTGCCTCGCCAGCATCCTCTTAATACACTTTGAATTGGGCTCGGAAACGTACGGGGAGCCAGTGCAGGTCTCTCAAGACTGGTGTTATATGGTCTCAGCGGTCCCAGTCCCCAGTCTGGCTGCCGCATTCTGAATTAGTTGCAGTTTTTGGTTCACCTTCCAAGGCAGACCCATGTAGAGTGCATGGCAGTAGTCCAAGCAGGCGATAACCAGAGCATGCGCCACTCTGGGCAGGTAGGGTCTTATCCTGCGTCCCAGATGGAGCTGCGCTGGACACAGAACGGACATGTGCCTCCTTGGGTCCAAGATCACCCCCAGGCTGCGCAGCTGGTCCTTCAGGGGCACAGTTGCCCCATTCAGGACCACGGAGTCAAACCATAATGTAATATAAACAAACCCCAGTTTTCTGAGTTGGATTTAACAGCAGACTGGTTTCCTTAAAATTTGAAGTGAAATCTTCTGGTCTCGTGGCCATGACAGAGAGGAAGGGGTGTGTGTCTGTCAGCCTCGAATGGGAAGTCATTGACTTCTGAACTGTTTAGGGAAGTTTTTAATTATTGATGTTTTAATGTATTTTTACTCTTTTGTTGGAAGCTGCCAGGAGTGGCTGGGGAAACCCAGCCAGACAGTTGGGATAGAAATAATAAATTATTATTATTATTAATGAACTGGGCCTGAGTCTGTGCTGGGGAAACCCAGCCAGATGGGTGGGGTATAAATAAAAACTGATGATGATGATGATGATGATGATGATGATGAACTGGGCCTAAGTCTGGGCAGATGGTTCATTCTCTACGTGCTGTAATTGCACTGAGCCCCCCTGTTACTGTTATTTTGCGGGATTGGGACCTAGGAAGTTGCCTTCCCCGCAATCAGACCATTGGCCCATCTAAGTCAATACTGTTCATACTAACTAGCGGTAGTTCCTTGCGATTTCAGATAGCGGTCTTTCCAGCCCTACCTGGAGACCCCCAGGGGTTGACCCTGGGGTGTTCTCTACATGCGAAGTATCGTATTTTTCTGTGTACAAGATGACCCCTCTTTTTTGAGACCAAAATGAAGAAATAATGGATGGCAACATTCCGTGTATAAGACGACCCCCCAATTTTAAACCTTAAAAAAATTGGTGGAAATACAGTAGATTTTCTACCATTGGGATACTGACCTCTTCCGCACAAGACTGTATTTGTGAAATAGAGCATTTACAAAGCTAATTAGGGTTGTAGCCAATTAGAAAGGGTAGTTCACAGGCCCTGAAAATTAAAAAAAAGTGGTTGAGAAATTTCCACCCAGCAATAATTGCTTTCTGAATTAATCGAGAATGTGCTTCCTCTTTCCATCTACGTGGAGTTTTATACACATTGCAATTCAGATTGAAAAGCGTAATCATCTTCTGTCAATCTTCGTAATTGGCTTGATTGATATACATGCTACTATATGCAAAGCTAATCGTGGCACGATTTTATCCTTGCAGGCTCAACTAAAAGAAGTTCTTCGTTAAACAGACTGAATAACAAAGTTCCTCCGAATTCTGAGCAGCCAGAATCCAAAGGTTTGCAAGCAGAGCAGAAAGGTGCAAAAAACAGATTTCCACCCAGCCCGAAAAACAGGAGAAGTGGGAAAATTGGTTGCTAATGAAAGCCGTGGTACCTCTCGGGTTAAGAACTTAATTTGTTCCGGAGGTCTGTTCTTAACCTGAAACTGTTCTTAACCTGAAGCACCACTTTAGCTAATGAGGCCTCCTGCTGCCGCTGCGCAATTTCTGTTCTTATCCTGAAGCAAAGTTCTTAACCCGAGGTTAGCGGAGTCTGTAACCTGAAGTGTCTGTAACCTGAGGTACCACTGTGTTTAATATTCAAATATAACAGTAATCCACTGTTAATGTAAAGCGTGCCAATCCACCAGGATCTTTGCCTACATTAACTACATTAAGACGAAAAAGAAATGTGCAGGCATACTTAACATCAGTGGGGTTTCCGCAAGAGGACTGTGTGTCTGTCATTTGTGCACTAGCAGTGCAGGATGGCTGAAAAACAGATTTTAAAAACATTTATTTTTACCTGTTTCTTGCTTTGATATAAATTGGGCTTTAAAAATTTAAAATTATTGAGCTTCCCTTAAGAATAACGTGTTTTAAATCATATGTGAGTGTAGGCCATGGGTAGGCAAACTAAGGCCCGGGGGCCGGATCCAGCCCATTCGCCTTCTTAATCCGGCCCGTGGGCGGTCCGGGAATCAGCGTGTTTTGACATGAGTAGAATGTGTCCTTTAATTTAAAATGCATCTCTGGGTGATTTGTGGGGCATAATAATTTGTTCATTCCCCCCCACCAAAAAAAAATCTAATCCGGCCTCCCACAAGCTCTGAGGGACAGTGGACTGGCCCCCTTCTGAAAAAGTTTGCTGACCCCTGGTGTAGGCTCTCACTGTCTCTCCATGATGTTCTTTCTTTCTAAATGCACTTTGACTTGCGATAGTCTCCCATACTTTGCTTCATTAGGCTGCTTGCTTTGTTTTTGGATTGTCTGTTGCAATCCTCTTTGGTTTCTTCCTGCCCTCCAGCTCGCCGTTCCCAGGTCAGTCCTCTGGAGAGCAACGTGCTCAGCCGCCTGCTTACCCCCACCCAGGCCTCCCTAGCTAGGAGTAAAAGTGCTGCCACTTTATCAGCTGATGGCCAAGATCCCTCAGGTAACAGGGCACCAGGGTGGATAAAAATCAATGATTTTTAACACATATGATGTGTTAGGAGTGGCGTATCTGGCCAATGCGCTTATTAAACCTCTCCTTCCAACTCAGTGAAAGATATAGCAAGGACAGACAAAAGGGGTTCACCGTAGAAACATCAAAATGAGAGGAAAACCTAATCCAGGCACCCCCAAACTCTGCCCTCCAGCTGTTTTGGGACTACAACTCCCATCATTCCTAGCTCACAGGACCAGTGGTCAGGGATGATGGCAATTGTAGTCCCAAAACAGCTGGAAGGCCAAGTTTGGGGGTGCCTGGTCTAAAAAAAACTCAAACGTTTGTCGGAGATGTTAAAAACGGAGAGGGTACTTTCAAGTCTATGTGGTAGGACTGTGTGAGGACATGAGAATTTGGGGGTATAATCTATAACGAGGAAGGACATGCTGTGGAAGTCCAGGTTTGACAACTGTTCGTCTGCAGGGCAGAACGGAAGGGCAGACTTTCTCCGCGTACGCAGGATAGCAGACTGGGAGTCTTAGCCTGGGTAGACAAAATTCATCCCTGTGTCTTTGGATGCACTCACATCCAGCCTACTTTGCAGAACATGGGACATACTGTGGTACCTTGGTTCTCAAACACCTTGTTTCCCAAACGCCGAAAACCCAGAAGGAAGTGTTCTGGTTTTCGAACATTTTTCGGAAGCCGAACATCAAATTCGGCTGTCGGCTACTCTGGGGCGCCTGCGCCAATCGGAAGCCGCGCCTTGGTTTTTGAACATTTTGGAAAGTCAAACGGACTTTTGGAACGGATGAAGTTTGGCACTTTTTTTTTTTTGCTCTTTATTTGGCTTTGATGCTTTTTCGGTTGATTTGTTTTTGTGACCGTGTGGAGCCCAGTTCAGCTACTGATGAATTGATTGTGTGACTGCGGAAATAGATAGAAGCCCCCCATCCAAACAGTGACTTTAGCTACGGATGGATAGATGGATGGATTGTGTGACTGCGGAAATGGATCAAAGTCCCCCATCCAAACAATGACTATCGTCAGTGCAGGTCAGAAAAAAATTACTATATTTTTCTGTGTATAAGACACCCCCTATTTTGGGGAACTCCAAATAAATAAATAAATAAACCCTAGTCTTACACACAGAAAAGTACAGTAATTTTAATTTTTATCACCTACCATGCTGTTTTATTTCTTTTATAGTACAGTACATTGCTTACTGCTTTCATTTGATGATTCAGTGGTCCTGTTAGATAGCAAAATTCATGTGAAATGGCTGTTTTAGGGGTTGTTTTTCAAAGCCTGGAATGTGTTTATTTGTTTTTCATTCCTCTCTATGGGAAAGAGCGCCTTGGTTTTCGAACACTTTTGTTTTGGAACCGATTTCCGGAACAGATTCAGTTTGAAAACCAAGGGACCACTGTATTAGCACAGCAACCCCTCCAGGCCCAGTGTGACACATGCTACTGCAATGGTGAGTGGGATTTGCCCGTGCGCCTGGCATCATGGAACCGGGCTGTCACAAGCCAAGTTGAGTACAGTGGTACCTATTTATTTATTTATTTATTTATTTATTTATACCCCGCCCATCTGGCTGGGTTTCCCCAGCCACCCTGGGTTCCTCCCAATCAAGTATTAAAAACACATTAAACAGCATTAAACATTAAAAACTTCCCTAAACCTTGGTTCTCAAACTTAAAGCGTTCTGGAAGTCTGTTCCAAAACAATCCATCCATCCGTAGCTAAAGTCATTGTTTGGATGGGGGGCTTTTATCCATTTCTGCAGTCACACAATCAGTCCATCAGGAGCTGAACTGGGTTCACACAGTCACAAAAACAAATCAACTGAAAAAGCCTTTTAAAAAAACAAAAATGCCAAAAGAAGAGCAAAAACAATACGCTAAACTTCACCCATTCCAGAAGTCCAAATGTTCAAAAACCAAGGCGTGGCTTCTCATTGGCGCAGGCGCCCCAGAAATAATCACTGACAGCCATGTCGGACCTTCGGCTTCCGAAAAACGTCCGGAAACCAGAACGCTTCCTACCGGGTTTTGGCATTTGAGAACCAAGGCATTTGAGAATCAAGGGACCACTGTACTGCAGCTAGACCTGCTGCTGGAAATTTGAAAATCTGTGTTCTTTCTGGGACACTGGTGAAAATCCCTTGTGGGAACCATATTGGGCCTGTGTGCCAGGGAGGTACAAATTACATGCCTGCATGGCAGCAGATTTTGCCCGAATTCCTTTTGATTCCATAAGAAGCTGGAATGCCTTCCCTTATACCCCTTTCCCCCCGCCACATTGCATTTCAAACACAGCTGCTATGTTGTTTTCTTAACCAGGATGGATAAAAATCAATGATTTTTAAAAATAAATAAATAAAATCATTTTTTTTTATTTGAATCGGATTGTTTTGATTTAAATTAGATTTTTTAAAATGAAAGGCTTTTGGAGGCTATAAGCTTACTAAAGATTTTCTATTTGAGTTACATTATAGTCCAAAGGCTGTTCATCAGGAAAGAAGGATTTGTTTTAAGATTTTCATGTGTGCTAAAACTCATTCTTAAAAACAACAAAACAAGTTTAACCACATCAGTTAACAAACATGGATACCTATGCTATCATGTTATTGCTTTAGTGAAATAAATGGTTTAAATTGTTATGAAGGAAATGATTATTTTTCTCCTTCCAATCAAGTACAGCAGAAAAGTTGTCCAAATAGAAAATTAACTTATTAACTCTCACCATCATTTCATCATTATCTGTCAATGTATTTCTAAGAGTAGAACCAAATCAGTCATTTTTCATATAACTGTAAATACTACTCTGAAAATTTATTCTTCCAAAAATGAAACCTTCATCTGGTTGTAAATATTAAGATTATACCAGCAATAAACACCTAGTCTTATACACGGAAAGGTACGGTAGCTTCTCATAAAAGATATATGAAAGAATCCTAATTTAACAGTCGTGATGAATTATGATGGCTGCCTTCCTCATGGACAAGTAACCTAGAACAAAAAACATTTTTCGCTGTTGCTTGTGTGGGGAAAGCATTTCATTTTAATGGCCTGTTCCTTCTGTTTTATTTTCCCTCTTCTTTTCCCTCTTGTGGTTTATGTGCTTCAAATGGTGGCGGTCTGTCTCCCGGATCTCTTGAATGAATGAATGAATGAATGAATGAATGAAACCTTTATTTGCGTCAGCCATAAGACGTAGCACCGAAGGAACATGACAATATACACAGAGCAAAATAAACTCAATGATATAAAACACAGTTTAGAGCAGGCATAAGCAAACTCCAGCCCTCCAGATGTTTGGGACTACAATTCCCATCATCCCTGACCACTCATCCTGTTAGCAAGGGATGATGGGAATTGTAGTCCCAAGCATCTGGAGGGCCAAGTTTGGCCATGCCTGCTCTTAACTAAGTGGTGGCCAAACTTGGCCCCCTCCAGCTGTTTGGGGACTACAACTCCCATCATCCCTAGCTAACAGGACCAGTGGTCAGGGATGATGGGCATTTTAGTCCCAAGCATCTGGAGGGCCGGAGTTGAGAGTCTCTCCTTCTCTCTCTGTCCTCTTTCCCCACCTGCTTTTCCCCTCGGCGATCTGTTTGCCCTGCCAAATTCCCAACTTTATAGAGTATCTCCTCTGTCCCCGTTCAGCTCCCGGCAGCGCTGTCAGTTCCCCGGCCCACGCACCCAAAGTGCCCATGCGCAGCCGTAGCACAGACCGACTGAAGGCGGCCGGCTCTCCGTCGGGAAACGTTTCGCCAGAAATGGCGCAGGTGGGTCGGCGGCATTTGGGTCAATGACCGCAGGCGGGTCGTTGGTTCAATAAAAATACCAATGGCTTCCTCAAAGCTGATGGATCTCTTGATAGTTTTGATAGGGCCATAACAGTGCTTATCTCACAGCAGTTTTAAGGATGATGTCCCAGATACTCTTAATAGTACAGTCCTGTTTCTGAACCTTCTTTTCTATTTTTGTAAAAAAAATAACAAAATTGTCCAGCAGTGCCTTAGAGACCTACTCAGTTTGCTATGGGTTGAAGCTTTTGTGTGCAGGCAAATTTCTTCAGATACACGGAAACAGAAGCCCCCAGACCCTTATATATAGTGGGAGGGTGGGGCGGGGTTTTCTCTTGGAAGGGTAGTAGGAGATGGGTGATTTTATGGTTCCAAAATGGAAACCTTCCTCTGTTTGTCCATATTAAAAGAATGCCAGCAAGGTGGAACCTTTCTGGGGAAAAAAGGGATTTTATGGTTCCAAAACAGAAACCTTCCTCTGCTTATCCATATTGAGAGGATGCCAGAAAGGCTGAACCTTTCCATAAAAAAGGATTACAGACCTGCACCTCCATGATTAATACTTGTAGTCAATATGGACAAGCAGAGGAAGGTTTCCATTTTGGAACCATAAAATCACCCATCTCATACTATCCTTCTGAGAAATACCCTACCCCACCCTCCCACTATATATCATGGTCTGGTGACTTCTATTTCAGTGTATCTAAAGAAGTGTGCATGCACACAAAAGCTTATACCATGCATTCCCAACCTGTGGCTTATACCCAGAACAAACTTCGTTGGTCTCTTAAGGTCATACTGGACCATTTTTTTATTTATTTTCGACTATTTTTGGTCATCTGCATACTCTCCCTTGTTTTTTCCTTTTGGACTAATTGCAGTCGTTCACAATCGCCCACAGGTTGACCATACCCACTGAGTCCTACTACCCTTTGGAGAAAAACCTCGCCCCACCCTCCCACTATCTATCAGGATCTAGTTAATAATAATAATAAATAATAAACTTTTATTTGTATCCCGCCCTCCCTGTCCAAACTGGGCTCAGGGAGGCTAACACCAAATAGGTAACACTGGTATAAAATCAAGCAATAATGAAATTACCGTATTTTTTGCTCTATAAGACTCACTTTTTTCTTCCTAAAAAGTAAGGGGAAATGTGTGTGCATCTTATGGAGCGAATGCAGGCTGTGTAGCTATCCCAGAAGCCAGAACAGCAAGAGGGATCCTCTTCTTGTTCTGGCTTCTGAAATTCAGAATCTTTTTTTTCTTGTTTTCCTCCTCCAAAAACTAGGTGCGTCTTATGGTCTCGTGCATCTTATAGAGCGAAAAATACAGTACCTCCTGAAAACAAGTCAGGATCAAATTCAAATCCAATTAGATGGCTCTGTGCAGGATTAGGGTTGGGAACAGTAAACGCTCATCAGGCCCAACTGTTTGCGCTGCTCTTATATGGGCCTGTGAGAACGCTGGGAGGCCTCTTTCATGCTAGTTCTTATACAGACTTCGGTTTCTGTGTATCGGAAGAAGGGCACATGCCCACGTAAAGCTTAGACCCAGAACAAACTGAGTTGGTCTCTAAGGTGCCACTGGACAATTTTTATTATTATTATTATTTTTTGACTCCGTCAGGCCAACACAGCTACCTACCTGAATCTTATATTTTTGTGTTGGTTTATTCGGTCTTTTTCAGTTACTAATATCTGTTCAAACTGAAGAGCTAATATACTTAACAAGAAAGTTCTTACAGGGCTGGAAGGAGAGCCTTATATTATAATAACAACAACACCACCACCACCACAGTGGTACCTCCGGTTGCGGATGGGATGTGTTCTGGAGCTCCGGTCAGATCCCGAGGTTTCCACAACCAGAGGTGCTTGTTCTGTGCAGGTGTGCGGCGCGGTAGAGCGCTTCTGCGCAGTCATGGTGGCGAAACGCAGAAAAATACTTCCGGGTTTGCTGCATTCGTATCCCAAAGAATACGTAACCAGAGGTGCACGTAAGTAGAGGTACCATAATAATAATAATAATAATAATAATAATAATAATAATGTACCTGTGTTGGTCTGACGCAGTAGAAATTAATAAAACAATTAAAAAATTGTCCTGTAGCACCTTGGAGACCAGAACAAACTTAGTTGGTCTCTAAGGTGCTACAGGACAATTTTTTAAAATAATAATGATGATGATTTATCCCCCCACCCACCTGTCTGGGTTTCCCCAGCCACTTTGGGAGGCTCCTAAGGGCAGTGTGTCTTTCAGGTAGCGTATTTGAAGTCCAATACTGTCATCATCTATGAATTTAACTTAGAAATCCTTCTGTGCCATGTCTTTGGGAGATCAGGTAGGTCCTTTGGCCGGAGCTCAGAACACCTAAAGCAGCTTCACATATCCTGTATTCAGCTGCGGAATTGTCCGGATTGTCATTGTATTTTAATATTCTGCTGGAAGTGGCCCAGGATGGCTGGGGAAGCCCAGCTAGATGGGCAGGGTATAAATAATATGTTGTTGTTGTTGTAATATGTTGTTGTTGTTGTTGTTGTTGTTGTTGTTTGTTGTTAATAATAAGATGAAAGATATTTTTATTTTTATAAGATGATCCATAAAGAACTCCCTTAAGAGAATTAAGTCTTTTGTCTTAAGACAGTCTTTAAAATAATCTTTCCCCAATTTTTAAAAAAAATAATTCCAGTAGCACTTTAAAGACCAGCTAAGTATAAGCTTTCTAGGTTGTTGTTTTTATTATTATTATTATTATTATTGGATAATTTTACAATACAAATTGCTTGTTGCTTTTCTCATTTCCTTATGTCCTGATTGCCTTTTAGAAAGCGACAGCTTACCAGTATGTGTCTGTTATTCCCGCAGAAATCGGAGCCCGCAAAGCAGCCCTCGTCTACCGGTAGACGCACTCCGTCGCCATCTTTGCCCGGTCTCAGGCGGTCTCCCTCTCCTGCCAACGTGGGTAAACGCGCTCCGTCTCCAGCCGCAATCAGGTTTCTATTCATCTCCTCTTCATGAATCTTACTCTAGAGTAAAACCAGCTTGGTCCTCCCTGCCCCCCTTGGTGGTTCTCCTCTTCATCAACAAAGGGACAATTGCGTTTGAGCTCCCAGGACGTTTCTGAGCACAATTCAAAGTGTTGGCACTGACCTTGAAAGCCCTCAAATGCCTCAGCCCAGTAGACCTGAAGGAGCGCCTCCATCCCGGACGCCGGGGTTCCTTTCCCAAGGGCCTTCTGGTGGTTTCCTCCCTGTAAGAAGCCAAGTTACAGGGAAGCAGCAGAGGGCCTTGTTGGTGGTGGTGCCCGCCCTGTGAAATGCCCTCCTGTCAGATGTCAAGGAAATAAACAACTATATGACATTCAGAAGACATCTGAAGGCAGCCCTGTTTAGGGAAGCTTTTGATATTGGATGAATCATTGTATTTTAATATTTTGTTGGAATATTAAATATTTTTTGCTGGCCACATGACCTGGAAAAAATGTCTGCAGACAAATGTTTGCTCCCTCGGCGAGTAAAGCGAGATGAGTCCTGCAACCCCAGAGTCATCTGCAACTGGACTTAACTGTCAGGGGTCCTTTACCTTTACGTGAGCAGAAATGCTATATTGTTATGGACGGGAGCTGGCAGAACTGAGGAAGTGGGGGTGGGTTGACACCTTGGTTTGTAAGCCTTCCTGTCAAACTCAGTGGGGTCAGATTCACCCCATAATCTTCCTTTAGCTTCTTGCATGTGCTAGTATGAAATCCAAATGAAAATTTAATAATAATAATAATAATAATAATAATAATAATAATAATAATTTATTTATTTATACCCCGCCCATCTGACTGGGTTTCCCCAGCCACTCTGGGCAGCTTCCAGCAAAAGATTAAAATACATTAATTCATCAAATATTAAAAGCTTCCCGAAACAGAGCTTCCTTCAGATGTCTTCTAAATGTCTGATAGTTGTTTAATTTTTTTACATCTGATGGGAGGGCGTTCCACAGGGTGGGTGCCACCGCTGAGAAGGCCCTCTGCCTGCATCCCTGTAACCTCACTTCTCGCAGGGAGGGAACCGCCAGAAGGCCCTAGGGAGAGGGACCTTGGTGTCTGGGATGGAGGCGTTCCTTCAGGTCTACTGGGCTGAGGCAGTTGAGGGGTTTCAAGGTCAGCACCAGTACTTTGAATTGTGCTCAGAAATGTACTGGGAGCCAATGCAGGTCTTTCAGGACCAGTGTTATGTGGTCTCAGCGGCCCCGCCCAGTTCCCAGTCTGGCTGCCGCATTCTGGATTAATTGCAGTTTCCGGGTCACCTTCAAAGGTAGCCCCACGTAGAACACATGGCAGGATTCCAAGCGAGAGATAACCAGAGCATGCTGCACTGTGGCAAGACAGTCTGCGGGCAAGTGGGGTCTTATCCTGCGTACCAGATGGAGCTGCCCTGGAAACAGAATGGACCTGCGCCTCCATGGGTCCAAGATCACCCCCAGGCTGCGCAGCTGGTCCCCTTTCCCCCCAATACAGTACTTCTGTCTTGTCAGGATTCAACTTCAATCTGTTAGCCGCCATCCATCATCCAACCGTCTCGGACACTCACACAGGACCTTCACCGCCTTCACTGGTTCTGATTTAAAAGAGAGGTAGAGCTGGGTATCATCCGCATACTGATGAACCCCCAGCCCAGCCCAACCCCCCCTGATGATCTCTCCCAGAAGCTTCATATAGATGTTTAAAAGCATGGGGAAAGAGGCACCCCACAAGTGAGAGCCCAGGGGTCGTCCCCCCCCCACTTTCTGGACACGGCCCAGGAGGAAGCAGCCAAACCACTGTATTACAGGGCCCCCAGCTCCCAGTTTAGGTATGATTTCCCTTGCTAAGTAGTTCTTAAGGCTATTGAAATATACAGTAATTTTCTAAGCTCTGTTGATCCTTATAATTTTGGTGAGTAAAGATTTCTGAGCAAATTTCCCTCTTCTATTTCACTGTTGTAAAAAAGTGCTGTAAGGGGTAGTAGACCTGGATCTATTTAAATGCAGCCTTAACCCCAGAGTCAGAACTTCCTATCTGGACTAAAGAATTAGGAGCTAAGGAGTTGCCTGCCCCAGAATACACTGTAGTTTTCCATGTATAAGACTGTATCCCCCCCCCCATTTTGTAAGTTTAAAATTGGGGTTCACCTTATACATGGAATGTTGCCATTATTTATTTCTTCATTTTGGGCTCAAAAAATAGGGGTTGTCTTATGCACGGGAAAATATGGTAGCTGTACATGTTTCTGTGCCATGCGGTTCTCTGATCGATCCCTTTTTCTCATCAGACAAAAGTCTCATCCAAGTTCACCCAAAAGACAGTGGCCACCATCTCCTGTTTTGGTCTCCAAACCAGCACCAATTCAGCGCCCGTCCATCACCCCGAACGTCCTTAACGTTGCCAAAAAGCAAAGTGACCCAGTGTGCCGACCAAAGGAGAGGTTGGAGGATCCCGAGGGTCAGGATCCTGGCCCGGCGGCCATGCTGCACCCCTCCTCAGAGAGAGAACTGGCGGCAGCTGCTCCAAAGACCAAAGAAGGTAAGAGAACCTGCGCGAAAGGTGATCCGCTCGCCTGTTGATCCACCCTTCTCCCCTTCCTGGGTCTAGCTCAAAGGTTTTCCTCACTGGAAAGAGTAGTAATAATAATAATAATAATAAACAACTTTTATTTGTATCCCTCCCTCCCCGGCCGAGACCGGGCTCAGGGCGGCTAACATCAAATATAAACTCTGATATAAAATCAGACAATAATTAAATCGCCTCTTAAAAACAAGTCAGTATAAAATGGAAATAATGGTTGCCAGAGCCTTTGGAGGATGATGCATTTATCTGCTGTTACAGATGAGCTTTCAGGAATGTCCCATGACTAAATGTGGTCAAACATGTATAATGCCGTTGATTTATGCATTATGTTGACATTTATTTTCTCAGCAATTCTAGTCAGTGAACAAAATCAGCGCAGTTTCTTAATAGTTTTCACATAGGAAGCATAAGGTGAAGGTACAGGACCCCTGTGCTGTTCAGTCCAGTCCAAGGTGACTAGGGTTGCGGTGCTCATAGGGGTTAGGGACAGGAGATAGGGATAGGGGTTAGGGATAGGTAAAAATGTCAAGGACCCCTGGAGAGTTAACTCCAGTCCAAGGCAACTAAGGGGTTGCGGCGCTCATAGGACCCTCGTACCTACGGGATCGTCTCTCCTTGTATGCCCGCGGAGAACCTTAAGGTCCATAAATAGCAATACTCTAGAGGTCCGGGCCCTAAGTGTCAGGACTGGTCGTTGTCCTCTTCAGATCACCACACAAACACTTCTTGTTCTTTTATAACTTTTTATTGCGTATTAACAAACTTATAAATGGTTCTTATCTTTAACTACTATTCCTCAGAGTCACTTATTTCAGATACCTTCTGAGCTCTGCTTCTCCGTGACCAGCCACCCTCAAAATGGTGAAGGCGCCCTTCCCTTCGCTTTCCCGCTCTTTTTTCTAACCTCCTGGCTAGAGCTGGCTTGTATCCCTCCTCCGAATCTGAACTAGAACTTAACCCTTGCCTTTTCCGGGAACAGCCAGTCCCTCCCTGTTGTTCCTGTTGCTCTCTTCTGTTAGATGCACTGCTCTCCTCCCCCCTTTAGAGAAAATATTCTCCCTCTGGGAAACTGGAAACTCCTAACTCTTATTTTTTTTTTTTAAAAGCAATTTATTGGGTTTTACAATAAAAATAAACATAATAAAACAATATAACATTTGTCTTAACATAGTTTCACATTTTCTTTGGACTTCCTCACATCTCCCGCTCCCACTTTCATCGTTATAACATTTTGTCAGCAATTTATCATCTTATTTAGATTCTTATATCCCTTCTATGTTTCATAATCTTATAGTTCTCGAAAGGAGTTAAATTTTCACAGTCTTACTTATTTTCTTAAAAAAAAAAAAAACTTCTAAGTTTAGTGGTGCTCGGTTATTTTGGTCTAGCATCTTATTTAGCATTCGCTCAAATTACAATGTTTTTGTAAATAATTCTTAAATTTCTTCCAATCCTCCTCAATCCTCTCTTCTCCCAGGTCACGAATTCTGCCGGTCATTTCGGCCAGTTCCATGTAGTCTATCAGTTGCATCTGCCATTCTTCCAGTGTGGGTAGATCTTGAGTTTTCCAGTATTTTGCGAGAAGTATCCTTGCTGCTGTTGTTGCATACATAAAAAATGTCTGGTCCTTCTTTACCACCCCTTGGCCGACAATACCCAAAAGGAAAGCCTCTGGTTTCTTAGTGAAGGTATATTTAAATACCTTTTTCAATTCATTATAAATCATTTCCCAGAACGCCTTCACTTTAGGGCAAGTCCACCAGAGGTGGAAGAACGTTCCCTCACACTCTTTACATTTCCAACACTTATTATCAGACAGGTGGTAAATTTTTGCAAGTTTGACTGGGGTCATATACCATCTATAAATCATTTTCATTACATTTTCTTTCAGAGCGTTACATGCAGTAAATTTCAATCCATTACTCCACAACCTTTCCCAGTCCTCAAACATGATATTATACCCAATGTCCTGTGCCCACCTTATCATAGCCAATTTAACCGTTTCATCTTGTGTATTCCATTTCAACAGCAAGTTATACATCCTTGAAAGTACCTTAATCTTTGGTTCTAACAATTCTGTTTCTAGTTTCGATTTCTCCACCTGGAACCCTAGTTTCTTATCATTTTTAAAAACTTCTTTAATCTGAGCGTAATGTAACCAATCTCGCACTTTGTCTTTCATTTTCTCCAAACTCTGCAGTTTCCAATTATCTCCATCCTTTTCTAGTATTTCCCAATATTTTGGCCATTTAGCCTCCATATTGGGTCTTTTTCGGGCCTTAGCTTCCAGAGGTGAAAGCCACCTTGGTGTTTTATTTTCCAGCAAGTCTTTATATTTTGTCCAGACATTAAACAGTGATTTTCTGACAATATGGTTCTTGAAGGCCTTATTTGCTTTAACCTTGTCATACCATAAATATGCATGCCATTGGAAACTCCTAACTCTTAACTCTTCCCTGACACTAAAGAAGTTAGATTAGCCTCAACCAGAGCCAGGGCCTTTTCAACTCTGGCTCCAGCCTGGTGGAACACTCTGTCTCATGAGACCAGGGCCCTGCAGGATCTGATTTCTTTCCGCTGGGCCTGTAAGACAGAGTTGTTCCACCTGGCCTTTGGCTTGGAATCAGCCTGATCCACTTCCCCTCTTTCCTTTTCCTTATGTGATGGAACCCCTATTTGGGACTTCCCTGGCTTTTTTCTGGCCCACGTAGGACCAGTCTGGATAGTTGGCCTTGATGAACATGACGTTTTCTCTCCCCAAACAGTTTTTGATCTGGGCTTCCACTGAAATGAGGCTGCATTTTAAGTTGTATTTTAATCCTGTTTTTAAGCTGTATTTTAATGAATTGTTTTTATACTTGACATTAGCCACCCTGAGCCAGGTCTTGGCCGGGGAAGGCGGGGTATAAATAAAATAAAAAATAAATAGGGGTTAGGGATAGGGGATAGGGATAGGGGCTAGAGATAGGACTTAGAGGCAGGTAAAAAGGTCAAGGACCCCTGGACGGTTAAGTCCAGTCAAAGGCAACTCTGGGGTTACACCGCTCCTCTCGCTTTCTGGCCGAAGGAGCCGGCGTTGGTCCACAGGCAGTTTTCTGGGTCGTGTGGCCAGCAAGACTAAACTGCTTCCGGCGCATGGTGGAAACCAGAGTGCATAGAAACGCTGTTTACCCTCCCGCCGCAGCGGTGCCTATTATCTACTTGCACTGGCGTACTTTCGAACTGCTAGATTGGCAGGACCTGGGGCAGAGCGATGGGAGCTCAGCCCGTTGTGGGGATTCGAACCGCCGACCTTCCAATCGGCAAGACCAAGAGGCTCAGGTGTTTAGACCACAGCGCCACTCGCGTCCCTATAGGAAGCATAGCAGGTGATGTATGAATGGTTTTTGTTTCATCAGAATGAGTAATTAAACACAAAGACGGTTTGACTTCTTATTGACTTGTCTCTGCATATCTTTCGGCAGCCAATAGTCTCAGGGCTTTAGATACAATATTCTCAGCCTTTACTATATTCCATTCTTCGAGGGCTCTACTTTCCACTAATCATTTAAAATAGGAATCAGAGAGAAGACGATCCCTGCTTCTTAAATTCTCCTTGGTCTTGAACATTAAACTTGGTCGTGCAAAAATAGCACACCTACCCCTTTGATTTTTTTTATTTTTAATTAGTAATTGGTAATTTGGTGTTGTTTTTATCACATGGCATTCTGTAGACTTGTCTTCGCATCAACACCCTAAAGCAACTTGCTGTATTTTTCCGTGTATAAGACTATATTTCCCCCCAAAATAGTTCAAAATTGGGGGTTGTCTTGTACACAGAATGTTGCCATTATTTATTTCTGAATTTGGGGCTCAAACAAATAGGGGTCATCTTATACATGGGGGCATCTTATACACGGGAAAATACGGTATTCTGTACTTTTACAGATTTATACTGATTTGCCCAATAGGCCCAGGTTCTGTTATGCCCTTGTTGACTTCCCAAGCATAACCACATCTTACCTCGTACTCATCCATACCAGTGTTTTCAGCACAGTAGTCTTTCTGTCCACATACTTTGTGCAGTACAAAATGTACTATTTATGTGAATGAAATTTAGCTCTTTGAATCAAGTAGTCTCTTGCCTCAAAAACAAACTGTATTGTGCCCTTGAAGGTTAATGTTGTTTACACGTTCATCAACTCAATAAGTTTATCAGATTTTCATCAGGTGCACCATCAGATTTTCAAAAGGACAATTGGTCAGTTTTAAACTTTGACATACCAATGTTGAAAACCAATGTTCTGACCGTATTGCAAAATTTTGGAACGAGGCTCAATTTGAAAATCAGTTAACAAATATATATTAGTTAAGTCTTTATTTCCCATGTCTGATGCCTCTGGAACACCGCTAAGTTGGCACTTCTGAAGTTTGTGGTTCTACTAATATGAAGGAGGGAAATGGATTTCTCAGGTGTTGTGACCTCTGACTTAGGAAGAGAGTGGTGTAAGTTCCCCTGAAAAGCTGGTTTCATTGTATGCACAGTTGCTTAGGGGACGAAGAGTCACTTTTGGTCCCCCCTAGGGAAACTTAAAACAATGTGGAATGAATGCCTCAATCATCTCCCCTCCTTGCCCCGGTGCGCAAGGAGCACATCCTCTACCCTTCTGAGCAGGATGGACACACCCTCTGTCACCTCTCAAAAAAGAGACATTTCGGATGAGATGTTCTGGGCATTTGTCTCCCTGGAGAAGGACTTAGGGGCAACCTTAGCAGAAAAAGGAGTTTGACCCAGGCACCTGGTGGAGGCATCTCTCTCTACAAACAGCCATAGGTGAGTGGGTTGCTTGGCTGCTACATTCAATGTCAAATGCACGTGATTAGAAGCATGATTCTCCTGGAGGGCTTCCCTCCAGGTTAATGCTTTAGGCTGATTGTCGTACGACTAATCCCTTTCATGCAAATCTTAATCGTTTGTCTCCCCCGCCCCTTAGCTATTACGTAGAGCACACTCAGTGTTACGTCAGGCACGTCCAACAGGTAGATCATGATCTACTGGTAGATCGCGGGGTGTTCCTGGCTGGTATCTGGTCTCCTTGTCCCCAATTTTTTTTAAAAAAGAATAAAAAAAGCTGAACTACTGCTTCCTTCCTAATAAAAAGCTTGACCACTGTGAGTTCCTAAGAAAAGCTGAACAGCCTTGCCTTTCCCAAAAACACTCAACAAACTTGGCTTCCAAAGAAAAGCCTAACAACATTGGCTTCCTAAAAAAAGCTCAATAATGTTGCTTTTCCCAAAAAGCTCGGCAACTTTTGCCTCCTAGCAACAAAAAGTGGACCATCCGATTAAGTTCTACTATCGGACTGCAGATTCAGGGCCCTAAGCTGTGTTTTATATAATCGACTTTTGATTATATTCTGTGCATATCGCAATGCTCCTTCAGTTCCATTCATTCATATATTCCGTTTCATTCATTCATGTTTTATTCCTTCATATATTCCATTCTATTCATTCATTTGCTTCTGAAAAAAAAGCTCAACAACTTTGGCCTGCCCAACAACAACAGGTCGATCCCTGCCAGTTTTTTTACACTGTGAGTAGATCACAATCTACTGAGAGTTGGACGTCCCTGCTAGTCTAGTACAAGTCTGAATGGTTTGTCTTCCCCTCCCCTTCGCTATTACATAGAGCACACTAAATGCTACGTGTCGACTAGCTCTGTTTGACAATATTTCACCTTCTGCGCAAATACGCCCCTGGCTTCAGACACGCATGTTTTCCTTTGCAGAGCCTCCGGCCTCCTACACCTTCCTGCCTGAGTTGCCACCCTCCATCTTCGGCCCCTCGTCTCCCGCTGCCTCGCCTTTCTGCCCTCAGGATTTCCAGCCCGCCTCCTCCGTCGCAAGGAAGATCCTTTTCGGATACGATCCGATGTCCCGGATTCGCGCTCCCTCTCGCTCCTCGGGCGACTCTCCTACTACCCCTTTCCACACCGATTTAATGGATGGCACCTGCTCCCCAAGCATGCTTCCTCCGCCTCGGGATCTCGGGGAAGACCAGGGAGCTAAGGGTGGTTTCCTGCGCAACTTTGCTCTGGAAGCTTCACGGCAGGGAGATGGGGCGGCTGTCAGCCCTCTCCGGTGCTTTAATTTCCCATCCCCTCAGAGGATCGGCCCAGGTTATATTTATACCTCCCGTTCCACTATCAGTCGGAGGTTGCCAAATAACCAGCCGGTGACTATGGCGACAGACCCCTATGTTCTGGAGAAATTGCTCCACACCTTCCAAACCATGCGGTGCAGCGTTGACAACATCAGCCAGGAGCTCAGGGTGCTGAACACCCACCTAGCCGATCTCTCGCACCACTTTAGCACACTGCCTCTTCCTAGCCACTCTCCTCACAATGGCCCCGAATACTATGGCTGAAGAGACCGAGATCTCCCAACCTTTCTAGATCAGGCCTTGTGTGCTTGGACCCCTGTCAGGCTTTGACTGGGAGGCACAATTTCTTGACAGGGAACAGCTCTTCCCCTTCATGCACCCATAGTTTTGAACAGCCAGGGAAGAGACCATGGCGGCCTTGTGCATTTATAATCCCTAGGTACTAGGCTCCGTCACATGACTTGGGGGAATGCTTGGCACCATCACATTAATATGTCTACTTTCTTCAGTTTGATGCTTCTATTGCCATACCACTTTAAATCAAAAACAATGCTAGAAATTGTCTCCAGTGGTGTACGTGTGTGACCTTTGGCAATTAAAAATGTCTCTTCAAATGCACAGAGCAGTCTTCTTTTATTTTAGCCGTGTCTCAGTAAGTGTCATGCATATTAAAACACTGGTGGTCCTTCCAAACAATATCTTGAGAATTTAGAACAGTAGCACTGTCCATGATAATAGTCCAACATGTACCATTTTTTTCCTTGTCTAAGACTAGGGGTTTTTTTACCAAAAAATTAGGTTTAAAATTGAGAGCTCGTCTTATACACAGGTAGTGCTGAGGGGTATTTTCTTAATTTGGAGTCTCCAAAAATAGGGGGCGTCTTATACATGGGGTGTCTTATAGTCGGAAAAATACGCAATATTGTGTTACATTTTCTATAGGATAAGGGTTGGTGGGTTGATCTGCTTAGGTTCTGCATTATTCAGACTTGAGAGCAAGAAACTTTTGAACCCAGGAGCAACTAGAAGCTCTACAAGTCTCTTAGTTGCTTTACCGTCTTAAATTCAGAAAAAATGCAGGGAAAGTTAAACTAGGGATTGGGAACTAAATTTGTTCTTGGACACCAGAAGGAGTTGGGGTGGCATGGAGGACATAGATAGGGAATAAAATAAAGATTTTGCTGCAGGGGGTGTGGGGTTCTGGAATGAGTTTTCCTTCTCACTTCCATTCCCTGCAGAAAATGGACCTTGACGGTCGGTCCAATGTAACAGTCTACATACCCTATAGTTATAATCATTCTGAAGCCATGGAGACAAGCTCCTAAAAGCAAGGGGAGGCAAACTAAGGTCCACGGACTGTCTGGGAATCAGCATGTTTTTACATTAGTAGAATGTGTCCTTTTATTTAAAATGCACCTCTGGGTTATTTGTGGGGCCTGCCTGGTGTTTTTACATGAGTAGAATGTGTGCTTTGATTTAAAATGCATCTCTGGGTTATTTGGGGGGCATAGGAATTTGTTCTTTTTTTCTTTTCTTCAAAATATAGTCAGGCCCCCCACAAGCTCTGCGGGACAGTGGACTGGCCCCCTGCTGAAAAAGTTTGCTGACCCCTGGTGTAGACACTTCTGAGCTAGATAGGTCCAATGGTCTGACTTGGTAGAAGGCAGCTTCCTGGGTCCCTATATGAGCTTGCGTTATACTGAGTTAGACCACTGGTCATGTTGGCCAGCATGGTTTGACTGATGGTGGTACGCCAAGGTCTCAGCAGGAAGCACCCGCTCAGTACCCAATGGCTTTTAAAATGCTTCGGGAGGAAAAATCTTTCCAAAGATTTTCAATTCATTATTATTATTATTATTATTATTATTGGTTTTTATAAACAGGAATGATGGTCTACAAATAAGTTGGCCCAGTTTTCTCCTGTCCTTTATCTATCACAAAAATAGCATAGATTCAGGTAGGTAGCCATGTTGGTCTGACACAGTCGAAATATATATAAAAATTAAATAATTGTCCAGTAGCACCTTAGAGACCAACTAAGTTTGTTATAAATAGCATAATAAATGTGGATAGTTTTCTGTTTCAGTGACATTATAGTCCAAAGGTTATTCATGTGTGCTAAAACTCAGTCTTAAGTTTTTTCTTTTTTTTTTAAAAAAAAATTTAACCACATCAGTTAACCAAAATGGATACATTTGCTATTATGTTATTGTTTTAGTGAACTGAATTCTTTAAATTGTTATGAAGGAAATGATTATTTTCCCCCTTCTAATCAAGTACAGCAGAAAAGTTGTCCAAATAGAAAATTAACTTATTAAAATTCACCATCATTTCATCATTATCTGTCTATGTATTTCTAAGAGTAGAACCAAATCAGTCATTTTTTATATAACTGGAAAAACCACTCTGAAAATTTATTCTTCCAAAAAAGAAACCTTCCTCTGGTTGTCTATATGAAGATGATACCAGCAATAATGAGTCTTTCTGAAAAAAAGGGTGGGGGGGAGAAAAAAAGATTTAAATCAAGTCATACTGACTAGTGATTGAAATCAAGACTTACGGACGAGTGATTTAAATCGTGATTTAAACATGATTTAAATTGATTTGATTTAAATCAGATCCACCCTGGTTTAGCCTTCTGTCTGTTTGTCTGCCTGAAGCTTAAGTAGCAATTTGAGAACCAAATGAGTCATTTTTGAGAGATCTGTAAAAATTTATTCTTCCCAAATGGAAACCTTCCTCTGGGTTGTCAATGTGAAGAGGATGCAAGCATCCTTTCTGTAAAAAAGGAAAAAAGATTTAAATCTTTTTCTCCTCCTCCTTTTTCTCCTTCTCCTCTTTCTTTTTCTGCTTCTCCTCCTTTTTCTTTTTCTCCTCCTCCTCCTTTTTCTCCTCCTCCTTTTTCTCTTTCTCCTCTTCCTCTACC